>NW_018221659.1:43548-55938 GCF_001263595.1 Phalaenopsis equestris
CTAACTTTGTAAAAGAAGAGTTTAGCCAATAATGTTTAGCCAATAATGTCCAAGTTAAGAAAAAAAATGGACAAATACTTATTTATGTCAACTTCAAAGATTTGAACAAAATGTGTCCAAAAGATGAATTTCTCTTACCAATACCAGAAATGATGGTGGACATCGCTTCTACACATGAAATCTTCTCTTTTATGGAAGGATCATCGGGATACAACCAAATCAAGGTGGATCCCGAAGATGCAACACTTACAGCCTTCAGAACACCGATTGGAAATTTCTAATATTTTCTGCTGCAGTGATGTCGTTCGGCCTAAGGAACGCTGAAGCAAAATACCAATGTGCAATGACAAAGATTTTTTACGACCTCATTCACAATCAAGTGGAATGCTACGTGGATGATTTGGTCATTAAGAGCAAGAAAAAAAATAGACCATTTGTATGATTTGAGGATCGTGTTCGAATGGTTACGACGATATGACCTTAAAATGAACCCCTTAAAGTGTGCCTTTGGCGTTACCTCTGGGAAGTTTCTAGGATTTATTATCTGTCATCGGGGAATCGAGATCCACCCAAATAAGATTAAAGCAATCTTGGAAATGCCTCCTCCTAAAACCTTGAAACAACCACGTTCCTTCCAAGAGAAGTTGGCATATCTGAGATGCTTTATTTCTAATCTCTCAGGTAGGTGTCAGCCCTTCTCATCATTAATTAAGAAGGACGCCAAATTGATTTGGTAAGAGAAATGTCAGTGAGCCTTTGAGGATGTTAAGCAATATTTAATGAAACCTCCTATTTTGGAAGCCCCAATCTCAGGGAAAACTTTGATGCTTTATACTGCGGCCTTAGACGACTCTCTTGGAGCCCTCTTAGCCCAAGTCAATAATGAGGGTAAAGAAAGCGCATTTTACTAATTGAGTCGCCTCCTAATACTGATGGAGATAAGGTATCCACCTATTGAGGAGAATTGTCTAGCCTTGATTTTTGCCGCAAAAAAGCTTAGACATTACATGCTTTCTCATAAGATTACCCTAATTTCAAAAGTTAATCTGTTGCAATATTTGATGACCTAACCAACACTCTCCGGATGTCTAGCAAGATGACCGATGATCTTATTGCAGTCTGATCTAACTTTGGTTCCCCTCTGTGCTATCAAGGGACAGATTTTAACAGACTTTCTTGCTGCACATGCTGCACACCCACTGCACACCCACTGCCAGCTGGGTCCCCTCTTAATGATGAACTACTAGATGAGCAGCTACTACAAATGGAATTCTCCATTGCGTAATGCGGAAATGTACTTCGACGGAGATTTGCCAGCCAGACAGGACAAAGGATTAGACATATTTATACCAGGCAAAGCAGGTATTGGTTTGATCTTTATCACGCCAGATAAAAGTATGTTGAGGTTCTCATACCAGAGGTTCTCATACCACCGTTGAGGTTCTCATACCACCTCACAGAGTCGTGTACCAACAACAAAGCAGAAAATGAAGCCTTAATCACCGAATCAGAGTTGGCAATCTCGATGGATATAATAAATATTGCCATCTATGGTGACTCATAACTTGTCATCCAGCAAGTCATCAGACAATACAAGATTTTGAAATTGAGATTAGCAGAATACCATCAGTACATGATGAAGCAGCTGGAACAGATCCCCAGTGTAACTTTCTACCGTATTTCTAGGGGAGGTAATGCCTATGCTGATGCTCTAGCAAAGCTTGCAAATAAATTGGCTTGTCCCCAAGAGTATTCCATTGATGCCACGGTACAAGGAGGACAAGTTTTTTTCTCGGATTGACCTTGAAACCCCTACATAAGCTTGAGAAAGAAAAAGAAACAATAATTACAGTTAACGATATTAATGAAGATTGGTGCAAACCATTAATAGAATATTTGCATACTGGAAAGCTACAAGAGGACAAGTCTGATGCATATCACATTACAAAAAGGGCTATGTCATACGCTCTAGTAGGTGATGTCCTCTATAGGAGATTGTTCGACCATATGTGGCTAAGATGTTTAAGCAAAACAGAAGCACAAATATTGTTAAAGAAGTACGTGGAAGATTATGTGGTGCGCACCAGTCAGAGCTGAAGATGAAAATGAAGATGAAGAGACTCAGATATTATTGGCCAGCAATGATGTCCGACTGCATGGATACAGCCAGAAAATGTCACCAGTGGCAAGTGCATGGGGTGGTCTTACAACAGCCTCCGAATGTGCTACACCCAACAGTCGCCTCGTGGCCATTCGAGTGTTGAGGCACGGACATAATAGGTCCGGTAGACCCTCTGTCATCCAATGGACAAAAATTTATACTTGCCGCTACATATTACTTTTCCAAATGGGTAGAGGCAGTGTCATTACGAGAGGTTACAACATAGCACGTCCTCGTCCTTCAACCTTCAATTCTTCAAAAGCCAAATTGTCTACCGTTTCAGAGTACTGCGAAGAATAATTTTCGACAGCCTTTAAAAGCACCAAAATCAACAACTTTGTCAAATGACATGGGATAGATTGAAGATACTCTACAATTTACTATCCCAGAGCAAATGGCCTCCCAGAGCAAACGGATTTGCTGAGGTCTTCAACAAGACGCTGGTAAAGATTTTAAAGAAAACACTGGATAAAAATAAAAGAGATTGGCACAACTTGTTACTAGAAGCTTTGTGGGCTTATCGGACAACGTTCAGGACTCCCACTTAATGCACACCCTACATGCTCGTGTACGAGTCCAAGGCTGTACTGCCATTAGAAGCTCAAACACCATCTCTCAGAGTCGTAATTGCCAACCAACTTACAATGGTGGAAGAAAGTGCAAAGCTCGAAGAAAGTGCAAAGCTCAGACTTGAAGAACTAGAGAGTCTTAAAGAAAAATTAATAGAAGCACAACAATATTTAGAACTTTACCAGGCAAAGATGGTACAAGCTCATGACAAATTAGTCTGCCCAAGGACATTCAAAGTTGGTGACCTTGTCCTCATGTTCAAAAGACCCATTCTTGCACACCGTAAGATAGGTGAAAAATTCGAGCCGACTTGGAAGGGACCATTTATCATTGAAAAGGTCTACCCATGAGGAGCCTACCAGTTAGTCAATGTTTGAGGCGAAAGACCCATGTTGTCAATCAACAGACGATACCTGAAGACATACTACGAAACATGACATTTCTTGAAATCGCTTGATTTGAAATTTTGAAATTTTGATTGTTTTGGAGTTATCTATTTGGTCAAACGTCTCTGATCAGGTCCAAAATTTTTTGTAACAAAATTAACCTTAATTTAATCAAAATTTTTGAAATTACACACTTCAATTTTCTCCTTTTTAAACATGATATGCTACTAAATTAAACGAAATATACACATAAACAAATGGTTTTGTCACCAATATAAAACTAAAATATTCTTTAATAAAAACTTTATTTTGTTCTTGTTCACGATAATTTTCAGCTCACTGATATTTTTCTTGTCGTTTGCAGATTATCGTCAGTAGAGAAATGTCAGGCTAGAGGCTGATCTTGGCTTGTAAAGATGGCTGGAACCTCACACTCAACAAAGAAAGGGGGTCGCAGTGTGGCACCATAGACTTCGACATAGACTTTAGCCAAGTGGACATGGACTATGAGGGTCCTCTAATGGATGTGGTTAGCCATCAAGAGAAAGAAGGGCTACCCTCACTGCTAAATTTTGGCACCATAACTAGTTCCTCACTAAAAGGGAAAAATGTAATGGTACAACAAGACCCGATGGAGTGGACCGGTCACCTATCGTCCATGATAGCTATGCAGACCTGACGCCTAGTCACTACTGATAATGAAAGACTTCCAAATGCACCACTACCGAGGACTCAACATAGAAATGCTAGCCACCAAAAACATAGGGCTTTCCTACGTGAGGATAGGAGACGCTAGAAAGAGGCAGAGAACTTGCCCCTATCCATGAAGGGGATATCTATGATCCAAGCATGAGAGAGACCTCTTCCAGCCTGCTTACTACAGAAGATGAGTCACAATTTGTTACAGAGCCATAAATACTACCAGCTTTAGATGTTCTTTATACGAGTTGCCCGACCTGCTATGCCGAAATACCAGTACGTACGTCAGGAACATGAGCATTCGTGGAGTGCCTGGACTGCAATGTCCTCCACCTTGAGCACTACAGTACTGTAGAGGAATACATATCCTCCGATGATGGATTGCAGACCACTGATTACCTGATGGATGAAGAACCATATGTCTGGTTGGGTACAGAGCCATATATCTCGTCAGACGCAGAGTCATACATTCTGTTGCAAATAGATACAACACCTTCTTGGGCCTCACCGATGTTGAAATGAGGAAACATCCCTGAAAACCACTGATCATTAGTACCACATAATACTACAAGATGAGCAAGATAAGCAAAAGGGACTTCAAATTCTATGAGTAAGTGCAAGGTAGGTTCATCAACATAATAGAAGGATTGGAGCTATACACCAAGGTCTTCTCCTAGAGTGATGAATGAAATATTATTGATTGCATTTTTAATTTGAGAGATAAAGGTTGAGCAGGCCTGCTGATGGAAAGAACCTACTCTGAGCCAAAAAAAAAGTGAAAGTGAGGAAAGGGCAGGATCACTATACAGTGTGGCTGCTGTTACAACTTTACTAACGATAGATAAGGAAATCCTCCTAGGATTCTAAGACACGATCACGTGGACCCAATACTTCCCATGATAAAGTGGACAATTAAAATGGTCTGATGAAGCATACTGTCGGTTGATTCTATTCCTAACACCTGTATTATCAACATATATGATGAAGGAGACTGCATACCTCCGCACATTGACCATCATGACTTTGTGAGGCTTTCGTGCACGGTCTCATTCATGAGAAAGAGCAACATCTTGTTTGGAAAAGAAATAGATATTATCGGCCCTGGTGAATTTAGAGGGTCCATGGAAATTCTACTACCTGTTGGTTCAATACTAGTTCTTATAGGAAACCGAGCATACGTCGCCAAACATTGCATTCTAAGGGTGTGACACTACAGGGTGTCCATGAATTTCCGGAGGATGGATGACAACAGAATGCCATACTGATTTTGACCAGACCCAGAGCTGGAAGAACTACTGCCATACGAGCTATGAGAGGGTTGCACCTCTAAGAACATGTAAAGGGAACACTTGTCTTGAAGTGTGGCTTAGAAGGTCAGCTCGATCAGAAGCTTGCCTCACCAGATACAGACGCTTAGAGGATTCCTTTTTACTACATTTCTGTTACCGCAGATTAGACATGCTCAGCCTATGATATATAATTAGCATGAGATATTTTTGGATCTACTTTGATTTAGTGAGCATAATTGTATTTTTGGACGCTTTGGCCTACACTCAATCTGTAACACATGTTGAAGCAGATTAATGAAATCTCTTTCAGAATTCTATTTGTTTGTTCAATTGCTCTTTTTGGTACAATGGATAAAAGCCACGAACCATATGTTGGTTTGAGATTACAATGAACAAAGAACAAATACAATGAACAAAGAACAAAAAAGAACAAAGAACAAAAAAATAAAAACTTAATAATAAAATTCAAATAAAACACTTTTTTGAAAACTAATCAACCCACAAAAAGTAAATTTTGGAAAATATATTTTGAAAAATAAACATGATAAAAACAACAAGAAAATAAAACAAATTTGTTGAGTCGATTCTCTTGATTTTCAGGTCTCTTACTCTTTGCTCGCGCATCATACTATCCTTGTCTACATTAACTCTTAACACCCTTGTGAAATTTCATATTCTACACAAAACCTCGCAAAATTTTGCACATTTTCTTCAACAATGTCAGCCATTTCACATAACACATATCTATGCGTTCAACACCACAAACTCTATGTAACTTTCAATTCTCATTTTGGAATCAAACCCTAACTGCTGATTCCCTCCTTTCTAGGTCAGTTCCTAACTTTTGATCATCTTTTTGAGATTGATTCTTAACTTTTAATTCTCATTTTTGGAATCAGTCCCTAACTTCAGGTTCCCTCGCTTCAAGGTCGGCCCCTAACTTCAGGTCCTCTTTTTGAGATTTGATCCTTAAATGTCAATTCTCATTTCGAAATCAGTCCCTAACTTCTGATTCCCTCCTTTTTAGGTCGGTCCCTAACTTCCGATCCTTAAATTTCAATTCTCATTTCATAATCAATCACAAACTTCTGATTCCCTCTCGAGGTCGGTCCCTAACTTCCGATCCTCTTTTTGAGATTGATCCTTAACTTTCAATTTCATTATGGAATCAGTCCCTAACTTCTGATTCCCTCTTTTTGAGGTCGGTCCCTAACTTCCGATCCTGTTTTTGAGATTGATCCTTAAATTTCAATACTCATTTTGGAATCAGTCCCTAACTTCTTATTCCCCTCTTTCAAGGTCGGTCCCTAACTTCTGATCCTTTTTTTGAGATTTATCCTTAAATTTCAATTCTCATTTTTGGATTCAATCCTAACTTCTGATTCCCCCTCCTTTCGAGATCTGTCCTTACCTTTTGATCCACTTTTTTTAGATTGATCCTTAACTTTCAATTCTCATTTTGGAGCCAGTTCCTAACTTTTGATTCCCTTCTTTTGAGGCTGGTCCCTAAGTTTCAACTCTCTCTTGAGATTGATACATAAATTTCAATTCTCATTTTGGGATCAATTCTTAAATTCTGGTTCCCTTCTTTCAAGGTCGGTACCTAAATTTTGCCTCTCTTTTGGGAATCGATACCTAAACTTTAATTCCCACCCTGGGGTCAGCACTTACATGATGATTCTCATTCACTATAAATACCTGAAGCTTGACAACTCAAACCCACTCTCCAATCCCTAGAAAGAGAATCTACTTCTTGATTTAGATCAAATATTCATCTGCTAATTCCCCAACAGAAACAAATAGCACACACAATTCTACATCTCCTAAGTTTTTTGACTTCGGAGTCTACGTTGTTTTTGTTGATCTCGTCGGTCAACGCCAATATGCGCGGTGTGCTTGTCCAGCACACCACACCTATTGGGGGTCCATTTGTTGACCTCACTTTTGGTTGAGCTTTATTTTTTTTCTTTAGGTTCCTAGGATGTAGCTATAGGACTTTTGTGTTGACTATTCTTAGAAAACTAGAAAAGGAGCCCTCACCATTAGAAATTATACCCTCTACTTTGCTCAACTTAAAGCTCTACAAATTGGTCCTAACCTCTAGCACTTAGTAGGTGGGATTAGTATGGGGGAGCTCAAGATGAGTCCCCACAGGATTGCTTGCCCTTAGGGTTGACTCTAGGTGCTTGTCTGGAGCTAAGGCACTCACTTGCACTCACTTTCACTCACAATCACTCACAACCCCAAACCCAAATTTTTCTAACTTTGGTCCCTGGATCCTTTGGGAGACTCATGTAGATGGTCCCCTAAATCCACTAGCCATAGGCTAGGGTTTAGCTAAAACCAGTACATAGAGGACCCAAATTGGGTTTCTATTCGTCCATAGCTCATTTACGGTGTTTAGCTCCCCAATTCTACCCAAAATATTCAACTTGGCCTTTTGCCCCAAAATCCCCTAAATTACCTAGATACCCTTGGATCCCTAAATTTGGCCAAAATTCCAAAAATTCCCAAATGCACCCAAAATATCCAAATTTGTTCAAAAATCATTTCAAATTTTTTGAAAACACCCAAAACCACCCAAAAATGCCAAATTTACCAAAATACCCCTAAAATTATAAAAATGCCCTTGGCACCCCAAACTTTACCAAAACCTCTAAAATCACTCTAAATGTTTCCTAAACCCATTTGGACCACTCAATTGGACCCAATTTGATCAATTTGACCATTTGGACCAAAACCCCCAAATTGCCTTTAAAGGCCCAATTTCCCTAAATTTAACTCAAATGTCCATCACTTAGGTCCCAATTACCCTTAATTTCAATTCTAACTTCAAATTCACCTTTCAAATGACCAATATAAACCAAAGCCAAGCTTACTTGGCCCATGCTTTGAGCCTAGTTTTAATCTAAGTGAAAACACCAACTTTGGCCCTATGACTTGGTTCCACCATATTGAACTCCATAGCCTACTAAATTTCCCCCAGTTTAAATCCTAAAATTTTTATAACAATCCTAAACACCAAAATTTATCTTCAATTGACCTTGTTGAAGCCTCAATTTCATTTAGTTTTGACCTAAGTCGAAAAACCCTAATTTTGCCCAAAATTGGCCATACCTCAAAATTCCACCAAATTGATTATCTTAGCCCAAAAATTGGCACCCAATTTATGTTGAAAACTCTTCAACACAATCCTACACATCAAACTTGACCTTTAATTGGCCTTGTTGAAGCCTCAATTTCATTTAATTTTTATCTAAGTCCAAAACCCCAATTTTGCCCTAAATTGGCCATACCTCAAAGTTCCACCAAATTGATTATCTTAGCCCCGATTATCTTAGCCCCAAAATTGGATCTTAGCCCCAAAATTGGCACCGAATTTAGGTTTAAAACTCATCATGATATTCCTATTGACCATTTTCAATAATCAATTTGAACTTAGCCCAAGCCTAGCCCAATCTAGACCCAAGTCTAACCCAACATGCACAAAGTGAACAAAATTCTAAAATCCTTCAAATTGAACCCACAATTGAACTCAAAATCATTTAAATCCCTTACCAAAAACCTTCACTACAATCATCTACACAATGTTGATCAATCAATTGTGCTTAAGATCATGGCTAGCCTAAGATCATGGCTAGCCTAACCCAACCCAACCTTTAACAATTTTAACCCACATGGACCCCTTCACCAAAAATTGACCTAATCAAGCCAAATTGGCCAACCAAAGGCCACCACAGCCACTAAGCCCTTCTTTTGGACAAGGCTAAACCATAAAAAACCCACCAAACCAAGCTATGGACCAATGGATCCCTAAATTAAGGGATTCATACTCATTTTTGGGCCTTAACCAAAAATCTCCCACATCATCACTAAACCTTAGGGGTAAAACATAATTAAGTACCCTCTGGCCTCCCTGAGCCAAGAAGTGACTGATCATTGGCTAGCCACCACCTAGGTCGATTGAAAACACCAACCCAAGAGGGCCAAAAATGGTCAAACACCCACTTAAGCCCATCCAAGCTGTCCAAATCCTATTGGTCCTATTGGATGCTTCAGGCCTTCTTACTTCCACCTAAGCTTTTGGGCTAACCCATGGGCTAGACAAATTGAAGCCCCATGGATCCCCTATTTAGACAGCCATCTCCCATGGCTAGAAGAGCTACCAAAACCAACCTCAGCAAAGCTCTGTTCAATTGCCTCCAAACTCCACAAACAGCTTAGAAAAGCTCAGCTCCATTGTCCTCTGACCTTAATTTCCCCTATGCAACCCTAATTTTGAACATGAAAATTAGGGCAAAAACATGACATTCCCTAAAAATCCACCAAAATCAAACTAAACTCACCCACACCATCCCTACATTGAGAGGGGAAGTTCCCCACAAAAGCCCCCTCACCAGACCACCCTAACCTTGACTTTGATCAACACCCCAAATCTAGTTTGATCAATTTCATACTTGGACCCAAAGAGAGCTCAAATTGGTACTTGTAGGAGCTTCATGAATTCCACACAAAGGTTTAGAAGCAATCCAATTGAGGTCTCACCTTTTGGATTAAGGTGTTGGATCTTCCCCCTCTCTTGAGCTTAAATCTACCCTCCATGCTTATCTACTTGATTTCATAGCAAGTTAGTTGTATGGATGTGTTCCTCTAAGTCAGATGCATCCTTAGAAACAAACCACGCCCAATTTTGTTGAGTCTAGGCTGAGAAATTAGGGTTAGAAGGTGGACGGTTCTCATGCACACCAGTTGGGGATGAAGACCCTAAGTCGTCGGATCGCACGGTTCGTGGATGGACAGATCGGATGGAGTCGAATGGCATTTCGATCCATGAATACACTGCCTGCCATGTGAAATACGCTAAATCAGAGCTTGACGCGTGGCCCATTTGACGCTGTCAAGGTTGACGTGGTTAAGTAGGAAAATAGGGAATTAAACAATTCAGAAAATGCTTCCTACCTTCAAAAATTTATATCTTGGTGTAGAAAAATTATAAAATAAAAAAAATACCCTAATGCTCAGTGAATAGAGGAGAATAATGTGGAAATAGTTTGAACTTTATTTGATGCATAGTTTATTTTTAATTAATTAAATTCTATTTTGAGTCTTTTGATTCTCCGATTCAAGTATTTTAACTCTTAATGCTTGTAGACATTTCACCATGGCTTGATATTTTGGCATTTTATTGCCTCTGTCATGTGGAATATTCACTGATTTTTCTAAAGTCAAAGAATACCTCTAGACAGAGATCTATTTTTTTCAAATTTATGTCTATTATTTGCATAAATTATTCATAATAATTAGCATATTACTTAAAACAATACAAAGAAAATTTGGAAGGTTTATTGTGACCAGAGAACTATTTGGAAAATTTTTCATGAGCTAAGTCATTAAGAACACACTTAACTCTCACAAAATCCTAAAACACAAAGGAAATTAATTTGGGGAAATTAATTTAATTAACTTTAGAAAATATAAACAACAAAATGACTTGATTTTTTTTTTCTACTGTGATTTAAATTTCATAGAACTCCTCATAAAAATTTCAAAACATTTGGAGTTCATTTGATAAATTAACTTGATTTTCTAAGTTAAATGGCATTTTTGATACTAAAATGATTTTTAATAATTAAAGTATAACTCATAAAATTATAAAAGTTGGTTTGGGAAGCTCTCTGTGAACAAGAGAATTTTCTAAAAATAAAATTCTAATTAAAATTCATGGAAATGTTCTAAATTGTTTTTAAGCGCTTAGGAATAATTAGAATATTTTTCCTAATTTTCTAAGTGAAGATATTGAATTTTAAAGCTTAAAATAATTTTTAAAGGCTAAAAAATGAAAAGGCTTAAAATGAATTTTCTTTATTTTTCTACTAAAATAATTCTAATAATTAAATTATAAATAAAAGAATATGAAATTTGTTTCTTTGGGTTTCTTCACCTTATAAAGATTTAATAAAAATATAAAACTTAATTGATGAAAATAAAAAATTATTTTACTTAGAAAAAAAATATTCAACATAGTATGCTCCAAAAATTAAGATAATTTTAATAATTCAAATAAAACTAAAAAAAACTTGAAATTTGTTTCAAGTGGTTCTCTGGTCCAAGTCTACCTCTACGAAAAATTTCAAGTGATTAAGCTTTGCCTTGGTCAAGTTATTGAATTTTCTTTGAAAAATCCTACTCTTGCATATAAATAATTATATAAATTAAATTAAACTTTAAAAAATCACATTTTCTTCTCTGATGTTTCAACAGATCCATAAGTGAGGTGAAATAAAAGCTCTAAAGTCATTTGAATGAAATTCGATAAATTTTGAAGTGATAGAACCTTTGGGGCAAAACTGTAATTTTAGAAATTTAGCCTTAATTAACATTTAGGCTTAATTCAAGAAAGGGAAATGGGTAATATTTGATCCTAATTAACATATTTAGATCTAATTAACATATTATTTGATCCTAATTAACATATTTAGATCATTGAAACAAAAAGGATTAATTGGTAGAAATCAATCTCATTTTTAATTAGAAAGATAAATTTGAAATTTTCCTAGGTTATTAAAACTTGGAAGTCTACCAAATTGAATGATCCTAGACTTAAGGGTATAGTTTTGGGTGTTAATAACTCACTAATTTAATACCCCTATCTTGTGTTCAAGTGAAATTCAAATGTTTCGATGATGAATTATTATCACTTAAAATTTAATCTCTTTCAAAATGAATAAGACATCCATTATGATCTTAAGGGCTTGGTGCTGACTTAAGCTAAATTAAATTTGGTTAAATGAAGATTAGAAAAGTAAATATAAATTGAATGCCTTTGAAAAACTACAAGCTCAAGTTAAAACCAAAATTGGCAAAGTGTCTTAATAATACTAAGTTGCCCCTTTAAGGGTCTTCACCTGCATAATTCTCAAATTGAATGATAAATGATAATCACCCTACTCTTAGGGATAATTGAAACATCACTGTTCATTGAATACTAGAAATATTTACAAGATTGATTATTAAGCAACATAATAAGTTTAAATGAGCTCGAGACTTTTCACCATGCGGTGAGGGGAAAGCATGGACCTGCCTTTTTCTCCTAACTTGTTAGATACCTCGGAGGTCTACTAAACTTGATATGTTTTGCTTACTAAAATCATCCATAATCAAATCAATAAGGACTCAGCAATATATAATCTAGGAACCTTATTTTTCCTGCTTTACATAAAATTCCCTTACATGCATTTTGACTTTCAGTTGGAGATGAGGGGAAGAGGGGAAGACCATCCAGGTA
>NW_018221659.1:56003-58035 GCF_001263595.1 Phalaenopsis equestris
CCGTACTTTTTTTAGTACATTACTCTTTTTTTAGTACATTACTGTACTTGCTCACCTCCATGTATAACAAAAATATGAACTTGCATCTAAACAACGATGTCACCTTCCTTTTAGACCTTTACACAATCAGGTTGTGCAACCTAAGCCCTAACTCATCTTAGGATTCCGAGGTTGTCGTCTGTCACGACCTAAATCCTCAATATTTTAGGCTATTTGTGTGATCATTTCACACAAATGTAGGAACTAAACTAATAAAATTTACAGGATGAAATACCTAAGTAAATTTTCCTCAAAATTGAAGCCAAATAATAGGATAGACTGGGAACTACCGAGGTTCTCTTCCGGATTTATGACTTTCCCTAGTTCTTCCTCCTTTGGATTCAACAATAAAATGTTCCAAATTTGAGCTATTCCCATTTCAAACCTCTTTGTCCGATTTCGTTGAAAAGTCCTATCCTTTTGAACTCCTTGAAGATAATATTTCCTGATTTTTATCCAAAGTTTTCCTATGTGACTTTGGTTATCTAAGATGTAATTAACTATAGAGGCTTGCCCTTATAGGAAGCTTTTCTGAACCCAGCTTAATATAAATACTATTTATTTCTTTATATTAAATAGGGCAATTTGTTGACAAATAAAATGGTTTCATAAACCAAACGGATGTCATATATTTCATAGTTAATTTGATCGAGTCTCATCCTCAAGTCTTGTGTTTATCCTTCGGGATAGATACAGGGTTTGAGGTATAGCGCTCTTTCATTTAAACCATGAATCAGTTTGATTTCATATTTTCCTAAACTTTTATACATATGTAAATTAAAATGTCCTTCTAAAGCAAGCGATGGGATTTCGATTCTGGCGACCGACAGCTTCTTACGGGCAACTCAACCAAAATAGTTCAGACAGTAAAACACCTATGAAGATATCTCCACATAGGCTCCTTTTTATTAAAGTTTGTCACTTGTCAGTTTAATTAGAACTCAAAGAATATTCGGCTGTTAAGAAATTCAATTATAATATGAAAGAGGTTGTTGAGAAATGTTTGCTAAATATAAAGGAACTTAATGAGAATAGGGAAGAATCTTATGAAAATGCCAAAATATATAAAGAGAAAATGAAGAAGTGTCATGATAAAATAATTCTTAGGAAAAAATTTGAGCATGAATAGGAGGTTTTATTGTACAATACACGATTGAAATTATTCCCAGGAGAACTAAATTCTAGGTTGTCAGGGCCATTTACTGTAGCAAAAGTTTATCCTTCTAGTGTGATTGATATTGAAGATCTTAAGAATGGTAGAGTGTTTAAAGTAAAAGTACAAATAGTTTTTCCATTCTTAGGTGGATAGAGACCTATGTTTAAGGAGGTTTTATCATTGGGTCATCGTGATTAGAGTATCTGACACTATCAGGCTGAGGACGTAAAACTAAGTGATTTTTAGTAGGCTACTCAAGCTTGTTTATGCGAGTTATTGTTCAATGCTTATATTTTAATTAACATGTTTGTTTAAGTTTTTATGAGATTTTTAGAAGTATTAACTAATTTAGGGGATGAATTATGGAAATTACATGACCATAATCTATATTGGGGGAGGGAGGTGATCCCGACTTATGCTTCTGCATAGTATAATAATAGTTCTGATGGTATTTTTAACTTATATTTCCTTATCTTGCAATAAAACCAAAAACATGATCCTGAAAAAAAATAAGAATTTAACTTTTAATTTATATATATTTATGTTGGGATACTATGCAAGTATACGTATCATTATCAAGTAATATTGGACTTCTTGATAAAGACCTGAATATCGAACCCACAAGGAAGATTAGGCAATATGCACTTTTTAGAAACTTTTTTTTTATTTTTTAAAAAAAACATTTACTTAAACTAAAAATGAATTTTGTAACAATTTAAAATTTAAATATTTTTGGTATTTTTGATATTTTAACGAAACTGTAACAACTTAAAAAGATAACTAAAGTAAAAAGATAACTAAAGTACTTAATATGAAAATATCTTTCTTCTTATCATG
>NW_018221659.1:58073-59794 GCF_001263595.1 Phalaenopsis equestris
TGAATCAGTAATATTATGGAGAATTCTATTATGGAAGTATGCAAATTGTGTTGTTCCAAATAGGAGCAATAATACTCTTTACCCTCACTAAAGATGCTATAAAGAGCATTGGCTAATTTAAAGTTTGAAAAACTTTCAAGACCGACTAGGCAGGGAAGATACTAGCTCCACGCTGGAGTTCCCTCGATTCCGTCCACCTGAGGGCTAACATTCTCGTATCAAAACCTAAAATAATAAACCAAGTTGGGGGATTTAACCTGTCACTTTAAAGTCCTCTAACTCTACACTCATCAATGAATATTTCCTTATTTTTTTGCACTCAATCATATGAACTACATTCTCATTCATACAACCTCATGTGATTCTTTCCAATTGTTGACTAAGACAATACCAGCCTGGTTCATACATGTTCTCACAACAAATTTTAACATCTGGATTGGATCACAACTTCTTCCATCATTAAATATCAATACTCTCCACAACTTCCATCCAAAACTTAATTACTTATCATTTTAAGAAGAAAGATAAAGAAAACTACTTAGAATCCATGGAGAAATCAAAATCACACTTTAGTTTAAAATATGAAATCATTGTCAAAACAACAACAAGTCTCAATTAAAACCAAAAGTAGTCTAAAACAAAAAGATAAAAGCTTATCTCAAGTCCTCCACCAAACTCTTGAAGTTCCTTTGAATCTATTCTCTTTTACAATCACTCAAAACAAAATAACGAAAAGGATAAAGTAAATAAAAAGTGGTTCCTGAAATATCTCCTCCCCAGAGAAGAACTTTCAAAACTTTTCAATATTTTCAGGACTTATTTTTAAGTCCTCTTTTCTTTCTTTTATAGTTTTCCAAGAGATGCCTTGGGATCTCTTCAAAATGTGTCTTGATTCGATGTATTTTTCCAAGAGACGCATCCTTTCATGATAATTTTCTTCCACTGTGGTTACAACCACCTACCAAGCCAATGGTTGCCTCAAAAAACTCTTCAAAATTCTTGAAAACCGATTTTACTGGTCTAGTAACCGCCACTGGCGCTTAAGCGCGGGGTCTTGAAGCTTAGGGGAGCTTAGGCGCAGCTTTCTCTGTTTAACTGATGTGTAAGTGCCGGATCTGGCGCTTAGGTGCCAAAACTCTTTTGCATAATTTTTCACATTTTTGCTCCAAATTTGATCCTTTTTCACTCTGTTAAGCATTTTTTTCTATTTTCACTTGTATCTGCAAAAAAAACACAAAAATAACTTCCATCAAAGCACAATATCTCAAAAATAGATATAAAAATGTGTCTAAAAAGACTATATATTTTAGGTGTATTAAAATCCCCTAAACTTAAAATGTTACTTGTCCTCAAGTGACACTTCAATCTTTAAAAACCAAATATGTATGATATGTATATGAGTTTCTTTAAGAGTTACTAAAATTTAGATTTAGAAATATAATAGTCCAATTTAGAAATATAATTAGTAAATGAGACCAGTTTAAAGTTTGAAAATTTTCAATGTTAAGAACTATGAAAATATGAGTTCAAAATATGAGTTCCTATCTAGTTCCTATCTAATTCAAAAATATTGTAAGTTCTCTAAATTTAGATTTTAGTTCTTTTATTTTCTCTACATAAAAATTTTTATTAAAAATAATCTTACTAATTATATTATATTTATAAGCTTAAGATTTTATCAAGTCTTATACTTTAAAAAGATCAAATGTAGAACCAATTCT
>NW_018221659.1:60417-64398 GCF_001263595.1 Phalaenopsis equestris
GGTAGAGTAAACAGTTTAGCATCAGATAATTATATAGACAGGAATGAAAATTCAAATAACATGCTAACAGGAATTTTTACATCCTAATTATACAAGTATAAAACTAAAGATAGGAGTAAAATTAATTTTGATCAAAATTTCTAACATTTTATTTTAGTTTAACAAGTAGAGATTCAATTGACTTCTAAATACTGGTTATAAAAGAAAACAACACACTATCATGATAAAAGAAAAATACAGGGTAGCATATTCTAAATTTTAAAATTAAGACCTAAGCTAGCAAGATATTTAACTTAAAAAAAAAGGCATGGAATTAAGTTAAGTTCTAAACTAACCAATCCACATAACTAAAAAACAAAAACAGTTATTATCCTAAAATTTTAAAAATAAAATACTATCTAACATAACAATCACAACAATAATAAAACATAAAAATTCAAAACACAACATAAAACATAGTCCACAACATCACATAACTACATCTGTAGCAGTACTACATCACAGAGTTCATAACAAAACATAAATATAACAATACATCAAACCAAATCAAGTCCAACACATCATCTCTCATCTCTACTCCTCTCCACTCTCAGAATCGCCACTATATGATTTTTCTTTAGGCTCACTGGATAATAAGGATATTGAGGAAATACTACTCCTGGGTCACCTCTAATCAGGCCCTCTAGAGCTGGGTATAATTTCTCCTCAAAGTCACTCTATTCCCTATTATACCTATTTGTATGCTGAGTAAAACGTTCTAGATTTTGAACTTTATCAGTAGTAAAGTGGATATGAGTCATCATCTTTTGTAATAACTGCTCTTGAGTCTCAGTTGACTCACCTCAAGATGTAGAAGCACGGGAAGTAGATGGTCTTGATGAAGATGCAGCAGACGTCTCTAATCCATAGCTCCTGGAAAATCCTCCTCTCCAACCAAAAATCGAATGCTCCGAATAATTCTTCACATTCACCTTTGTAATAGGCTTCAGAGGCAACAGAACTTCCTCCCAACTGTTATAATTTACTCCAACCTGCTCGCATAAAGAAAATATCAAGGAAGCAAATCCCATACCTACAGTAGTAGTAGCAGTAGCTGAACTGATGATAGTGTGATAGATTAAAGCCCCTATGTTGATGGGCTTTCCCTCCTGAATACTATAATTCAACATCGCTCTGTCTCTGGTCACTTCATTGAGATGATTTATAGAAAGCAGATGAGCAGATATAAAATAGTGCCAAGCCTTTGATGGTGCACACAACTTTGACGTTAGAAAATTTACTCTCCTCTCATTTGTAATCTTCTAAAGTCCTCTTCCAACAGTTAAATAAGATATGAACTCATCCAATTCCACTCCGTAGGACTATAATTCACATAAAAACACAAAGTCTTTAGTGGTAAATGGTAAAACAAGTTGACTACCTCTGGAGTAAGAGGTACCAACTTCCCTCGAACCATAACTAGATCGTACTCAGCCTCTGCGAGACTTGCATAAAATTCCCTTACAATAAAAATTACGGCGATAGCAGAGAAACAACAGAACTTTTCCCACTGTCGGCAAACTATCAGGTCTTTCACTTCTCCACTTGGATCTTAAAACATCGCTCCTGAATCAATTTTTGTGACTGTAGTGCGTCACTATATCAATCTTGAGTTTTTGAACTGACAAATTTGCTCAAATCAAATGGGCTCTTTCCTTTGCTCCTTTTCATTCTTGGTGTCATTCTACAAATTTGATAAATTCCAAAAATAACTTTAAAAATCAAGTTTAAATCACTAAACTAAACTTGTAAAAACACTAACTAGACTTCCCAAGCAATTTCCATAGATTTTTTTTCACTTTTCAGCATGAATAGTAAATTTTTAAAATCCTCCAAATGTGCTTAAAATATATGGTGAAAATCCAAAATTTTTTCATAGAAGTAAAGCTCTTACCTCAAGGAACTTGGATCTAACAAATCTCACTTGATTCTACCAAGAAATCTCCAAATTTCACTTACCCTAGCCCTCAAAATCACGAACTCAAGTTGGGGAACTCGATATGAGGCATTAAGAAAGGCATTTTCATACCAAAAATTCACTTTTAATCGTTCGCAAAGCGGCTTTCATGAACCGACACTTAAGTGTGGGTAAGTGGCGCTTAGGCGCCTGCCTCTCGGGTTGGCTCACACTTTAGTGAGTGTGAGATGTGGCGCTGAGGAACCAGTGCACAATTTTTAAAATTTTTAATTTTAAGTAAAATGTACTATTAGCCTAAGTAAACCACCCCTAAATTGTCTCATAGCATTTAAATGACTAATTTTACTTCCTTTAACTCCCTTCTCTCTTAAAATTCTCCAAAATAATTAATTCAATTTGAGGCTAAAAATAACACAAATTTTCATAAAAATAAACTTACATTAATTCACAAACAAGTACAAACACATTTAACACTTAGTTCTCTCTCCAAAAAGTCTTGGATGAGAAAATTTTCCAAAGTACAAATCACTTAACATACATTTACAATTAAACACATAAGTGACACAAACACTAAACACATGACATAAACACTAACACATTTAAAAACATGAATCCAAACACACAATTCCTAACACTTAACTTAATGCCACTCTTCATTAGAAGGAACAAATTCTTGTCTCTCAGTAGTCTCTCGAGGAATATAGTGTTATATAGAGTTGATAAAATAAACGGTGGTGATGTGCTCTGATGCGCTAATACTATCATCTTTGATTAACTTTTGCTTAAGGAACACCGCCTTATTTGCTACCTCTACATAGCTGGTATAGTTGAATTGCATCTTAAGTTGCCACTCAATATGTTCTAGATGAGCATGCAATTCAAGCACCTTAGTCTCTAATACAGATATAGTATTCTCCATCTAGTTGATCTTCTCCGATATCCCTTCAATACTAACGGCTAAGAAACCGTTATAAATCTCCTGTGCACTTTGACTAAAGAAATTCTTCCTCATCGCTTCTTCCTTCTTCTTCAAATACATCTCCCATGAAGACATTTTCTCATAATTTCTCTCTTTCTTAGACTTGAAGGGCTAAAAATAATCCAGGGTGAAATTCCATCACAAACCCCTTCTATTTATAGGACTAATTCCATCTCATAACTTCTAGCCATGACTAGAAACTGCCAAGACACGTTTATTCCAACTAAATTGTAACACTTTCTAGAAATCAAAATTTGTACATGTGATTAAATTGCCGCGCTTACGCGTCGGATCTAGCGCTTAAGCGCCTGTGTACATTTTTGCACCAGTCAACTTAACGTCCGAATTCTCATTCTAACATGTCTATGTCACTAAATAAAGTCTAAAAATCATTACTAGCACATAATAAACTCAAAAATACTACCCTAAATTTCTTAATCAGACTCAAAACAACAATCAAAGTAAAAGCACACTGATAACTGTGGGTTGCCTCCCACAAAGCGCTTGGTTTTACGTCGTCAGCCCGGCGTTACCAGTGCTCATTCTGGTTGATGCAACATCATTTCATCATTATATTTATGCTAATCCCCTATATAATAAGGTTTCATTCTATGTCCATTCACTTTAAAAATTTTCTCAGCATTAGGATGTTTAATATCCACAGCTCCATAAGGATAAACTTTTATCACATCAAATGGGCACATCCACCTGGACTTAATTTTGTTCGGAAATAATCTTAACCATTCATCATCTAGCAAAACTTGCTGCCCTGGCTGAAAATTTTTAGTAAAATTCTTTTGATCATGACACATTTTCATCTTTTCTTTATAAATCTTAGCACACACATAAGATTCATTCCTTATCTCTTCAAGCTTTTTAATTGTAACAATCTTTTCTAACCAACATCTTTTAAATTATAATTGAACTATTTAATAGCCCAATACACTTTATGCTCAAGTTCAACTACTAAGTGACAAGCTTTCCTAAATACTATCCTATATGGGGACATTCCTATAAGAGTTCTATATGCAGTCCTATAAGCCCA
>NW_018221659.1:64526-65414 GCF_001263595.1 Phalaenopsis equestris
GGCATTTCTGAAATGACTTCCCCCATCAGTAATAATAACTCTCGGCATCTCAAATCTACAAAATATGTTTGTTTTCGAAAATGTTGCAACACTTTGAGCATCAGATCGAGGTAGAGCAACAACTTCTATCTATTTGGATACATAGTCCACTGCTAACATAATATATAAATTTCTAAAAGATGGTATAAATGGTCCCATGAATTCTAATCCCCAAACATCAAATATTTCAACTTCTAGCATATAATTGAGGGGCATCTCATTTCTTCTATAAATATTACCTACTCTTTAACATCTATCACAAGTTTTGATATAAGCATTAACATCTCTAGAAATTCTAGGCCAATAAAATCCAGATTGTAGAATTTGGTATGTTGTTTTATCAACACCAAAATGTCCCCCAAAATCAGAATTATGATATTTTTGGATAAATTCATAAGTTTCTTCTAATGGTAGACATCTTCGAATGATCTGATCCTTTCCTTGTTTATATAAATATTGGTCATCCCAAAAATAAGTCTTAGCTTCAGAAATAAATTTCCTCATTTGTTGGGATGTCATTCCATAGGGTTTAAGATCACTAAAAATATAGTTCACAATGTCGGCATACCACGAAACACACCACTCATTTACAGTGAATGATTTTTTATCTGGAAAATGTTCATTAATTTCTTTTTTCAATATATAGTGGTTTTTCTAATTCAAACCTGGATAAATGATCAGCAATTTAATTTTCAATTCCCTTCCGATCTATTATTTTTAAAATCAAATTCTTGTAAAAGAAGAATCTATCTTATAAGTCTCGGTTTAGTATCCTTCTTTTTCATTAAATACTTAATAGCAGAATGATCTGTATGCACTATACAATGAGTTCCAATTTTCCAATCAAAT
>NW_018221659.1:65477-67086 GCF_001263595.1 Phalaenopsis equestris
GTATAATTAATTTGAGTAATTAATTTGAGTTTCATTAAGAGTTTTACTAGCATAGTAAATAACTTTGAAAATTTTATCATATCTTTGTCTTAAAACAGCTCCAATAGCATAATCACTTGCATCACACATAAGTTCTAAAGGTTTTTCCCAATTTGGTGAAACTATAATTGGTTAAGTGATTAATTTTTCTTTTAAAAATTTAAAAGCTTTTAGGCATTCCTCATCAAAATTGAAAATTGCATCTTCCTCCAGTAAATGGAATAAAGGCTTAGCAGTCTTAGAAAAGTATTTAATATATCGCCTGTAGAATCCAGCATATCCTAAAAAACTCCTAATTTCCCTTACATTTGTTGGATAAGGTAAATTAGAGATCACTTGATACTTCCATACCATTTTCTAAAATTTGATGTCCTAAACTCATTCCTCTTGCTACCATAAATTGACATTTTTCTCAAGTTAAGTACCAATTTTGTTTCTTCACAGCATTTAAGAACTTTTGATAAACGTTATAAACACGATTTAGATAAATATTCTAAAATGAGTCAAATGAAGTTCCAAACCCTGATAAGTCATCCATAAAGACTTCAATCCCTTTTTTAGTTAAATCACAAAAAAATTTCCATCATACATCTTTACAATGTAGCAGGGGCATTACATAAACCAAAGGGCATTCTTCTAAAAGAAAAAATACCACAAGGATTGGTAAATATTGTTTTCTTTTGATCCTCAAGAGATATTTGAATTTGGTGATAACCAGTATATCCATCTAGAAAACAAAAGTATTTATGCCCAACTAGTTTATCCACCATTTGATCTAGAAAGGGTAGTGAAAAATGATCTTTCCTAGTTGCAAGATTTAATTTTCTATAATCAATGCATATTCGCCACCCTATAACTTGTCTAGTAGGTATTAACTCATTATGCTCATTCACAGTTACAATTACTCCTCCTTTCTTAGGAACACAGTGAATTGGACTAACCCATGCACTATCTGAAATAGGGTATACATCTAACCAATCTAACCACTTTAAAATTTCATTTTTAACAACCTTTTTCATAACAGGATTTAATCTCCATTGTGGATCAGCCCTTTGTTTGCAGTTTTCTTCCAGATTAATTCTATGCATAAAAATTCAAGGACAGATTCCTTTAACATCAGCAATTGTCCATCCGAAGGCTTTTTTAAAATTTTTCAGAATTTTCATAAGCTTTTCTTCTTCTTCCTTTGTTAACTTTGAGGAAATCATAATAGGTAAAGTAGAGGAATCTCCTAAAAAGGCATATTTTAAATGTTGTGGAAGTAATTTCAACTGAAGTTTTGGAGGTTTTTCAATAGATGGACAAAATGATTTATTTTTGTCTATCGTGTCCAAAATTTCAAAACTTTCTTGAACATAACTTAAATAAAAAGGTTTAGACATTGATCTTATGCCTCTTCTTGCTCGCGTTCCAAATCTTTTTGTTCAGATTTTTCTTCATAATTAGTCTTGAAATGACATTCACTCAGATATCTTATAACATCCATTTTATAGCATTCATCATCTTTACCTTTTGCAGTTCTTTACCTTTTGCAAGGTATTTCATATTTAACCGTTTGATCATTGACGCA
>NW_018221659.1:67149-85260 GCF_001263595.1 Phalaenopsis equestris
CTGTGGCTAGGAAAGGTCTCCCCAAAATGATAGGTATCTTTTTATCTTCCTCCATATCTAGCACAATGAAATCAACAGGAAAGATAAATTGATCCACTTTCACTAGGACATCTTCGATAACTCCTTTAGGATAGGTTATTGAACGATCTGCTAACTGCAGAGTTACAGTACTAGGGGTTATTTCTCCTACTCCCAATCTTTTATTTTTTGATAATGGCATAAGGTTAATGCTTGCACCTAAATCACATAAAGTTTTCCCATAAAATATGTCTCCTATTGCACATGGAATTGTAAAGCTACCAGGATCTTTAAGCTTTTTAGGAAGTTTCTTCTGAATTATAGCACTGCACTCCTCAATAAGTGCAATAGTCTCATTATCTTCAAACTTCCTTTTTTCTATTGAGAGTATCCTTCATAAACTTTACATATCTTGGCATTTGTTCTAAGGCTTCAGCAAATAAAATATTGATTGTAAGCTTCTTAAATATTTCCATAAATTTTGAAAGTTGCTTGTTGCTTATCCAACTTGCTTATCCAACTTTAATTATCGAAGTCTCGGAGGAAATGGAGGTGGTGATTTTTTTAAATCAATTTTCAACCGAGAAATAGGTCTTTCAGAATCTTTCAGAGCGTCTTGTTTTGATTCTTCAATTTCTTCTCTCTCTACTTTAACATCTTTTTGAACCCTACCTTCCAACTCTCTTCTGCTTCTATGTTGTACGGCTTTAACTTGCTCTTTATTCTGGCTCTTTATTCTGGTCTTTTAACTTGCTCTTTATTCTGGTCTTTTAGATTTGAAGCAGTGGCAGAGACTCAGGTACGCATTTACCGCAATTTTCTTATTTACCTTATAACATTTTCTACCTGAATTTATTAACTTTACATGCAAAACTAAACCAAAATTAAAAAAGAAAAAAAAAACACATTCAACATATGAATACACTTTTAAACCTAGTGAACGCCCTTAAATAACTCCTTTTGGATTTACAAGGAAATCTCGTATGTGCTAACCCACAATTGCTCACAAGAATTCTTTGGTCTTAGTGAGCCTAACAAATCATTCAGGTTAAGTAAATATAGAAGAAAATAGTGATGTCATAATGAGGGAACTGTGGATTTCTAACCGGAGTCGCTCTAATTGAATTAAAATTTCCTCAAATAAAACATATAAACAACAACAACAAAAAATGAAAAAATTAGCACATACATTGCAAAATCATCATTAAGTAATAAATGATAAATTTTCATTAATTGATGTCATGGAGACATGAAAAAAAGTTAATTTTTAAATTTCTAAAGGTCAATTCATCCTTAGAGATGCTCTAATGTGGTATCTAAAGCTAGTACATAATATTATGCTTGAGAAAATGAAGGTTCTTCAGAAACTTCAATTATGTCATGTGAATGGCCTTCAGTCACTTAAAAAAGTAATTTGTAGCTTCTAGGATAAATTTGATTCCTCTGGAGGTCAGAGATTAATTTTTCCTACTATATCAACTCCCCGGTCTTGAAGGACCATGATGCAACCATCAAACACAGAGCATTTTGGGTAGGTGTAACACAAGACTTAAGATTTATCATTTATGGCACTTCCTAATAAGCTCGATGTAATCCTAAGTCATGGAAGGCCAGTAATATTCAAGCTATTTTTTCTTTAGTTTTATCTAATGGTTAGATTGATGGGATCAACAAATTTTTTCATGTACTTCACTCATGAATTGTGGGCTTCATCACTATTAAGGAAACAAAATGACATCTGATCAAATAAGCATCGATATATGGTGTCATTCCCAATTTTGAATGAGAAAGCTATTTTCTTAATCTATTCTTATAAAGAGTAATCATTGGGTAGTCTCAATTTAACTAAATAGTCAAATAAATTTTGCCACCAATAATGAAGCTGGACAACCGAGGCTACTAGGACCACACTTTACACACTTGAAGACTCAGCTGTGGGTATATTGAGAACCAGTTGTGTTGACCTTAATTTTTTACGTAGTCTTTCTTACCTTTCTCCTCCTTAGAGCTTAGGGTCTAGCCTTTAAAGTTTCCTTATAAGACCAGTAGTGAAACCAAAAAATTCAAACATTTCTTCACTCCTTACACTTTCATACGCTTGGATTCAAATCCTTAACCTATGTTTGAGTTGGTTAAAGTCTATTCATTAAGACATAAGTTCAATCCATAAGCTTAGACATCCCTTAGGCAACCAATTAACCTCATTTTTTGAATGAGGTCTATTTTCTCTCTACCAGCATAGGATCTAGCTTTAGGATTTTTTGTCTCTTATAAAGTAATGAATAAACCAATACCAAATATATAACTTCAAACAAGTCCTTGCTCCTTAGTGCTCTAAATGCTCGACCCCAAATCCTCTGCTTTTAAACTAAGATGATCTGGGTTGAGTCATTATAGCTCATGTTGAGTTCTTATATGATAAAAATTGCCTTAGAGGCCCTTTAACCCTTAGGGACTTGGGTTCCCTTTTTCTAGCCTACTTTGTAGTCCTAAGTTCTAGAGACCCTTCTTTTCTCTAAATGAAGCCAATTGAGTATGAGGCCATCCTTAGAACCAGATAAGGTTCACCATCACATCTGAAACCCTAAAAATCTTTAAATCCCTCAAAATGATCAAAATTAAACTTAAAGGAAATCAAAACCATCATAGTTAAGCTAAAGTAAAATTAAATTTCCTAAATACATTAGAATTAAACTTGTTAAGAACCAAAAAATTACCAACCAATTATTAAGTCAAATTAAAGTCAAGACAACACTACAAGTAATGAAAAACCCAACATACCCCAACTAAAATTGAAATAAAAGAATATTAAAATATAGTAAGGCAAGATTAAATCCCTAAATCTCAAACCTTAATTAAAAGATTCATGACAAAATTCAAAAGAAGCCATCACCAAATAAAACCTAAGTTAAACCAATCAGCACAAGAATACTTACAAAATAAAAATCCAAGAATGTCTGAAACATTTGAAATTAATCTAATCATCCATTCAAAAAATTAGAAATCTAAAGCAAAATATAAACCCAAACTAAAATCTCAACCTAAAAAGAAGAAAAATTAAATATAAACCCTAAAATCCAAACTCACTTAGATGAACAAAAATTGGGGCAACACAAATGAAATTCATACAAAACTAAGTCAATTGGAATTTGGTAAATGGATTTAAAGGATTGGAATCTCCTAAAAATTAAATAACCTAAACAAGCCGAAAAAATACCCTAATTGACTAATAAACAAGCCTAAAACCTAAAAGTCCAACCAAGACCTAAAAACCAGCCAACGATATAAAGAAAAAATAAGAAAAAAATTAAAATTAATTAGACTTAAGACAACCACTAAAAGAAAAAACTTGATACCATAATAAAAAAAAATTCCAAGTGGCACCTAAAATAAGTCAACCGAAATCAACTCATAGAAGACCAAAAGGTGGTCAAGCCACCCAACCAAGTCCTCTCCAATTGCTTCAAGCTTAGCACATGCCTCCTTCATAGTAATTAGAGCTTTACAATGCTTAAAGCATCAAAAAAATGAAAAAGCTTCCGCTCACTACCCAATGCCTCTAGCCACCCTCTGCTCAAGCCTTGACGAGCCACCAGAGATCCTAAAGCACATTTCAAGTTCTATAATGGCCTCACACAGCCATAAGATGCTCAAATTGTAGTGCTCTTCAAGCACATCAAGATCCCAAATCCTTCGGTAGAACTCTTTGCCTTATATACCAAAGCTGAAGCCACAACCATAAGAGACTTAACTCTACCATTTCTATGCCTTCCTCACCATTATAAAACCCCACTTTTAACATAACAACCCAAGGCTTCTCATGTCATTAGAAACAAGCTTAATCAAACTGTAGTTTAACCCTCTTATTAGCTTCATAGAGGCTTTAAACATTTTACTTAATCAAAATCTCTCTATCATACACCTTTGTTGACCTCATTTTTGGTGAGGTCTAATTTTCCTCTTATTAATGATGATCTAGCCATAGGACTTTTCTTTTGACCATCAATGAAGACTAGAGATGGAACCCACCCATATAGAAATTTAAACCACCTCCTAGCTCTCTTTGAAACCTTACGTGAATGGTCATGAACCTCCAGTACTTGGAAGGTTGAGACCAACTCGTGAGGATTTAATGATGAGTCCATACATGACTCTTGAACTCAAGGCATCCATTGGTGGCCAGGGTTTGGTCTCTCACACAGTCAAGCACATCACAATTCCTCCTTGTCCTAAAACCCCAAAATTATACCCTTTTCTCTTTTCTCTTTTGGAAAGTCATGTGGGTGGTCTACAAGCTGTTAGCACTTTGGCTAGGGTAGCTAGGACTAACACATAGAGGATCCAAAATGGGCTTCCCGTTGGTTTCATGGCTCAAACTCAAATAAGGTAATCATCATGCATGAATAGTGTACAAAATGGCCTTCAATTTCATCTAAACACCCAAACTTTACCATCTAGCCTTTAACCTCTCAAAAATTACCAAAATGCTTCGAAAACCCTAAATTTCCAAAATTGGCACAAATCCTCAAATTCTATTTAAAAATTATATCAAACTACTACAAATCAATCAAATTAACCAAAATACCCCATTTCCCCTAAAACTCCCAAAATATCCCCAACTTTGCCAAAATAACCAAAATACCCCTCATACCCAAAAATTTGTGAAAATCTTAATTCCACCCAATTTCATACCAAAGATCATTTGAAACTTCTCTACATTGACCAATTGCCCTAAAATTGCCAAGTTTGACTAGATAAACAAATTTTGACAAAAATCCTAATTTTACCCCTAACTTTCCAGATTCCCCAAATCAATGCCAATTTCCACCAAATTCGTTTAAATTTCAACCAATTGCAATCTCAAATTGTAAATAAACTTATATAATACCAATCTACACCAACTTGGATGCCAATTAAACAAAGCTCCAAACCTTAATTTAAATTTTGAGCCAAAAAGCTCCAATTTTACCATACCCTGAAATTTCATCAAATTGAATCACATAACCAATCCAAATCCTCCCTTAATTTTGATCCTAAACTCTTCATAACATTCCTATAGACAAATTTAAACCATTAATTTATCTAGACCCAAAATCAACCTACCCTAAATCTAACCCAAATCAAGCCCCCCAAAATTGACCCTAAGATAAAATTCCATCAAATTAATCCCTTCACTTAATTCAATTCCCCTAATTTTATTTCTTAAATTTTTCATGACATCCTATTAGACCATTTGGACCCTTCAATTAATTTTAAACTTTGCCAAATCCAAGACAAAATCCAATTTTTAGCCAAAACACTGATTTTGAACTTAAAATCCAAATTAACCCAAAACTTTGGAATTAAGGAAACTTCGTTTTATCCTATATTGATTACCCTCCTAGGAAGCTAATAAAATCAACCAAGGACCCAATTTTGAGCCATGGACAAAGAGTCTCATGAACCATGCAAACCCATCTTCAAATTTGGTTGAACTCTTCACTCCATTCCATTAGCCATTAAGCCTCCATACTAATCAATAATTAAAATGTCCCAGCCTTCCATGAAATTGCTAGCCACATCCCTGGTCTAGCTGGCTGGCCTAGTTGCTAGAAAACCCAAAACCGAGAAGCCTCTCTTTGGCTCAAACCAAAATATTCTACCCATACAATGTGACTCACTCCCCTTGGTGAATTATGCCGCTCAGTCCTCCACCCAAGCTTCCTTCTCGACCTTCTGGCTCAACCAGTTAAGCTCTAATTCCATTTCTATTTAGACCACCCCTCTCATTGCCAAAGGGAGAGTGTTGTCAATTCTTTAGAGAGACCCCTCCAAATTTCTCTCAAAGCTTTCCCTTACCTTCCTCATTTGATCCCAATCAAATTCTAGCCATCTCCTTTACTATAAAACCCTAATTTCAAGATTAAAATCTAGGGTTTTTTTTTCACTTCACCAAAATCCATAAAACTTGGAATTGATTGTTCCAAAGGCTTCTCCATACCAAACAAGAAAGTTCTCCATCAAAACTCATCTCTCCCAAGCATAATAATCCACTTCTGGACCAAACTCGATTCACCCCTTGGGTTGAAATCTTGCAGACACTTTACACCAGCTCAAATTAGCACTTGGAGGAGTCTCGTGAGGTCACAATGAATGTCTACAAACTATCCAATTGAGGCCTCACCTCTTGGGAAAAAATGAAGCTATAGGGTCAAATCCCATATGATTTGGTTAAGTATCAAGCAAGATTTTTGGTTTAGAAAATGTGCGGTTCTAGGTTTAGGTTAAATAGGGATGATAAACGGATGTCATCCATTAAAGTGTGTATCAAATCAACTGACCAGATGGTGTCGGACAACAGCTTGGAGCGGTAAAGGTGGGCAGACAAGGCTTTGACTAAGAATGTGACGTCAAATGGGAGGTCACCGCATGGAGCGTCAACGGGTCTTATGTTGCGCTAATGCTGAGTTGGATAAGTTGGAAAATCGGCTTTTAAATGATTTAAATAATTCAGAAACTTCAAAAATTAATCACTTGGTGTAAAAAACCATAAAAATGAAATAAAAATGCATATGCTCAGTGAACATAGGAGAACCATGTGGACTAAAAATAAAAATTATTTGCCTTACATTTATTTTTAAATTAATTAAATACTCTAAACCTTCATTAAATCATAAATAATTAAATGTTGATCACCAAAACATGAAATTTGCAAGATTTGTTCTCTCTGTGATTAGGAGTGCTCTCTGATTTTTCTAAAGCCAGAGAACACCCCTAACATGGTAAACCCTAATTTACAAAGATAAGTCACCCTTTTTCTTAAAAATAATTATATAAATTAAAATAAAAAAAACAAAAAAAATATGAGATTTTTCTTGGCAGGTTCATTGTAGTTAGAGAAGCTTAAGAAAAATAAAGCATATGTTTAAATATATTTAAAATATAATATCCTAATTTAAACCTTTAAAACTCATAAAAAAATTTAATAAATAAAAAATTAATCCACACTGAAGATAATGGTCATGGGAAACCTCTCTAAAAATTTTAAACTAATATGAATTGATTTGGCCACCAAAGTGTATGTTTTAAAAAAATAGGAATTTTCATTAAAAAATTATAAAAATTAAAAGAAAATTCAAAAAAGATATAAAAAGTGGTTTGGAGTGTTTCTTGTTATCAAGGACAAGCACAAAAAATAAAATTGATGTTAAAATTAATAGTTCATTTTTTAGGTAAGTTTTAAGTTAAAAATAATTAGAAATAAAAACAAATCACAAAAAAAAAAATTTTAGCAAAATGTTAAAAAATGCTCCTTGACTACTTGAGACCACTTAAAACATTTTTTTTTCTAATTTTTTTAGTTTAGTTATGTATTTTTTAATTGCCCAAAATGTATTTTCTTTAATTTTGCATTAAAATAATTACAATAAATACAAGAAAAAAAATATAAGGTTTGTTTCTCTAAGTTCTTTGAACTTAGAGAGACTAATGAAAAATATAAAAAAGTATTTTTTAAAATTAAATTATATTTTCTATTTAATTAGTCACCAAAATAAACAAATAATTATAAAAATTAAAATATAATTAAATAATTCATGAAATTTTACTTAAGCGGTCCTCTGAATGAGGTGAACCTCCAGTAATTTGCCTTAGGATATAAAAATTACCTTGGTTGATTAAGTGAATTAACTTTGGAAATTTTGAATTTTGGACAAAAATAATTATAAAAAATAAATTAAATATCTGAAAAAATATGATTTCATCTTTTCTATTTCAATTATCCCATGAGAGATAGGTCAGCAAACTTTCAAGCTCATATAAATTAATTGAAAAGACTTATGAAGATAGGAGACTTAGAAGTAAAACTATTGTTTCCACTTTTTCACCCTTAATTAAGATTTAGGGTGTGCTAAGGGCTAAAAGGGTAATATTTGAACCTACGCAACATTCTAAGGTGATTGGAACATAAGAGTAAGACGTAGAAATCAATTTACTTTCAATTTCAGAAAAGAAGGATATAACTGTAATTATCAAAACTGCTAAACATTGGAAGAAGGAACCAATTTGAATGATCTAAATGTTTGGGACATAAATCAGGAAGTCAATAACTTACAAACCTAGAGTGTCAAACCAATGGTTTAGCTATAAGTTGTTCTTTTAATATGAATCAAATGTTTTTACTAAAACCTCTTTTAAAATTACATGTCCACCCCTAATGACTTAAGAGCTTAATGGTTAGCTAATTTCAGTTTAATGATACTTGAGGGTTAGTTGAATATAAAGCATAATTAATTCCCTTCAAACATTGCCAGCTCAAAATTGATTATCCCCTCTCTCATGGGTTGATTCAGGTATAGAACTGAGCATGAATTAAACATAATGAACTTCGGGGTGATCTATTCAACTTCAAATGAACTCAAAAAATGATTTAAAAGTTTGTAAAGATTGTTTGGGGTATCCCATGCACAACATTCTAATCTTTTGGGTATTTTAAAGAACACCTAAACTTATAATTATTTCTTATTAAAAATCATCCTTAAAAGTTCTAGGGACCCACCAGGTTAAGAATTGTGGTCTCTTTTGAATTTAACTCATTAAGGTTTTGCTATGAAATCTAACATTTCAGCGGAGGCAGCGAGAAGAGGCCAGATATGCATTTACATTTTATGTATTGCAATACTTTCTTTACATTTCCACATTTCTTACCCACATTTGTTTAATTTTCATGCAAAATTAGAATTAAAACAAATAGAAAAAAAAATAAAAACAATAAAAGAAAACAAAATTACGCCTTTAAAAATATAAACAACACTTTCAAAACAACTCACAAACTTAATACATTCTTTTGAATTTATGGGAGTCCCTTGAATGAGGTAACTTGCAGTTGCTAATGAGATCTTCATAGTGTAAATGAGCTTAACAACTTGTTTAGGCTAACTAATTCAAAAGAAAATAGTGGTACCACATTAAGGGAGCCGTGCGATCCTAATTGGTGTCGCTCTAACCAACTTTAACCCCACCCAAAAAAAAAAATACTTGAACAATACTTGAACAATAACAACACTTGAACACTTGACATGGAAATTGCAAAATCTTAAACCTGAAGGCCCTAGAGCTTGTGCAACAAGGAGGTTGGAGCAGGATGCAATTGGTTAGATGACTATTTACAATAACAAAAAGAGTCTACTCCAGCAAACCATTTTTTTAGAGTTAAATAAAAATCATAGGATTTCAAATTAGCTCATCTAGCACAAAATAAATCCTCAATTTATCTCTAAGCCTTTGCACAACTATATTGTGCAATTTATGCCCTAACTCGCTTAGGCTCCAAGGTCATCGTTCGTCACGACGTAAATCCTCCTATCTTTCAGGCTATTTGTATGATCGTTCATGCAAGTGTAAACCCTAAATAATAAAAACTAGAAGAATAAATTATTGAAAAAATATTCTCTTAAAAGTGAATCCATATATTATGATAGTTTGAGAAGTCCTCTAGGTTTCCCTCAGATTAGTGACATCTCCTACCTTTAATTCTTTTGGATTTCTGAAAATAATAGTTTCCATTTGATCCATTCCATTTTGAACTTCTAATGTCCAATCTTGAAAACTTTAAAATTTGAAATTCTTGAAAGCAAAACCACTGATCTGAATCGGGAGTTTTCTTACGTGACATCGATAATTTAAGATGTAATTAAAAATATAAGCTTGACTCTATAAGGAACTTTGGAACCCAGCTTAATATTAAACATATCTAATCTTTTATATTAGCTACGAGAATTTTTTGGTCAACATAAAAGGTTTTGTAGACAAAAATTGATTTCATAATTGCCTTACATTATTTAATCGAGATAGTAAAGTTTATTTAGTCGAGTCTTACTATCTAACAATACATCTATTCCTCGGGATAGGTGAATCACTTGTCGTGTTGTGCTCACTTATCTAAACTGTTGTATATATGAAGCCAGTTCGATCTCACGTTTTAAAAATTAAAACATTATTTTTCAAAATTAAAATATTACTTTCAAATATGTATATATATATATATATATATATATAAAGTTTATTTAATTGAGTCTTACTATCTAGCAATACATCTATTCCTTGGGATAAGTGCATCACTTGTCATGTTGTGCTTGCTTATCTAAACTGTTGTATATATGGGACCTGTTCGATCTCACGTTTTAATAATTAAAAGATTATTTTTCAAAATTAAAATACTACTTTTCAAAAATCAAAATTAAATGTTTAAGCTCTTATGACTCTATCTGGATTAAAAAAAACATATTAGAAATTATACTCGCCAATAATATATATATATGAAACATACAAAGAAAGAATGAGGAACGAATGACTCAACTACACTATTTTCGGCAACTCTGCTGGGGATCTGTTCCTCTTTCAATGATTAGATAGTTTTTCTTTCATAAATCGGTAGTGCTTTGTGTTCCTCATGAGGTGGTCAACATACTTTTTAGGGGGGTTGTCTGTGGAAGCTGTCGGTCGCCAGAGTAGGAATCTCGTAGCCCGCTTCGGAGGGATTAATAACGCAACAAAAAAAATAAATAAAATCAAAGGTACATGTTATCATCCAATACGTATACCAAAAGAAAAAGTATACCAAAAAAATTACACGTACATAAAGTCCTAAAATAATAGTGTACATAAAATCCCATAGTAACAGTGGTGTCGAGGAGCAGGGTCAAACTGACGGCTTGTACATCGAGTGAATAACGCAACAATAAAAGCTAAAACCTGTAAGCAGTGAGGAAATCTGCAAAACTTCTGCATAAATTATTGAGTGCCAAGAGGAAACAATCCCTGCCACTCCAAGCAGTTCCCAAAAGTCCGAAAATGAAAGGAAACAACTCCATACATCTCATGGTATAGTTACCAACTCCAATAAACATAAATAAGATCCCAGGCATCCAAAAAGAGCAGGCCAAGCAAGATAAAACCTGAAAACCATAAACAGGCCAAGCAAGATAAAACCTGAAAACCAGCCTCACGGTCCAAATTTGAAGACAAAACGGGGTGAAAAAAGCTTCTAAAATGCAACTCAGAATAAATCATGAAGGATCAAATAGTTAAACAGTAAAAATAACCAATAAAAAATGGAGCAGAAATTAACAGAGAGAAATATAAAATCCCTCTATCTTCTGATATAAGGAACAATAAGTAAATCCCCATTGAAAAGATTTTGAAGTTAAGGGGGCACCACACCCACAATAATTCGTTGGAAATATTGTTTGGCCAACCAATCAGCAGCAGTGTTACATTCCCTATAGATGAAATTAAATTGCAAAACCAAATTATGCCTTCTAATGAACTGCTGAATCATTTTAAACAGACAAATGACATTCTGGGTAGGGAAGGTGCTCTTATTTAGAATATTAAACATAGCCATAGAATCTGTCTTGATAATTAAAGCATGGCAATGTAAGGTCATAGCATTGTGTAAAGAATTCCATAAAGAATAAAACTCAGCCTCTAAATGTGTCGAGGCACAAACTGGTAAGGCAAAGTAACATAGGCATCTCCCCGAAGAATTATGAAAAATTCCACCCATCCCTGCAGCAGATAAAGTCCAGCTCCAATCCACATTATGTTTAATCCAACAAACTGAGGGGGGTTGCCACCATATCAGAAGGGCCTTCCTACCCCTCTGAGGTGAATTAGAGCTTAATGCAATGAGGCAAGAAGCTTTAAGAAAATAAGCAATTATAAATGAAGTGGTAAGAGCAGCTGTAGAAGGGAGAGCCTAGTACTTATGAGAGCTCCTAGCAGACCAAAGGAACCAAAGAATAACAAAAGGAAAAAGGTTCAAAGGTTTCTTTATAAAAGGTAAAACCTTCCAAACTTTGATATAATTCTTCCATTCACGATGATCATAAGAATTTAGAGTCAAATTAATACTAAAATACAACCCAACCAAGCACCAAACTTCCCGAGCAAATTGGCAATCATAGAAAAGATGAGCGGCAGTCTCCTCATCACATTTACAAAGATAGCATCTCGAAGGCATACACAAACCTTTTAACTTAAGTATATCATCAAAAGGAAAGAACAATGAGTAATATCTTCATTTACAAAGATAGCATCTCTAGAGATAGAACGATATAGACAGAGATAAGAAAGCATTCCAAAGATTAAAAATCCACAGTTGAGGAGTAAAAGTATGAAGCTTTTGATATAAGAATTTAGTGATGGACACATTTGAAGTAAATTTCCATAAAGGTTTATCTAATTTAGTAGCATTTATGGGAATTCTCCGAATGTGATCATAATTATCTCCAATCAAATTTCTAAGCTTATTAACATCCCAAGCCCCATCTTTCAAATAGTCAGAAACCAGTAATGTGTTATCCTGCAAATTATGCGAGAAGGTAGAGAGATCTACCGTGCCCCTTCGATCAAACCAGAAGGATAAGTTACCAATGCCAACATCCCAGAATATGAAATTCTGAGCAATAGATCTAACATTTAGCAGTGATTTCCAAATTTTAGTATTCCCAACCTTCCAAACAACGTTAGCAGGGTGCATATGGGTACAATATTTGTGGTGAAGAAAACGAGCCCAAAGAGAAGTACCCGAACGAAATTTAAACCAAATTTTACACATGTTGATTTCCGTCATGTGATTAAGGTTCCTAAAACTCAGACCACCAGCAGTGTTGGGTTTGCAAAATTTATTCGATGTAGTCTAAATCTTACATTGAGTGCTACCGGACCAAAAGAATTTATTAAAAATCCTCTCCAATGAAATTTGAGTACTTTCTTTTAGATGCATAACTTAAAAAGCATAAAGAGGGAGGGGATAAAGGATACTCTTAAGTAAAGTGAGTCTACCCCCATTAGAAAGGAAAGTATTTCTCCAGTCATTAATCCTTGCCTTAATTTTATTAACAACATCATCCATCTGAGTTTGTCTCTTTCTACCCCGCAAAAGATTGAATCCCAAATAATTTAGGGGAAGGGAGGCCACTTGACATCCACTTAAGGTAGCAACCCATAAGGTGTGGGTGGTTCTAACGTACTTGCTAAAATATAGCTGACATTTAGCCTTATTAAAGGTTAATCTAGAATTATTTTGAAAGATATTTAAGGTTCGCATCAAAATTTTAAAAGAAGTCTTACTAGTGTTGGAAAAGAGGATAGCGTCGTCAGCGTAAGCAAGGTGGCTAACCATCAACTTAGATTTATGCATAAATTGAGTGTGAGGGTGTAACAACTGCATTTGATTCATAAGGCGAGAGAGATAATCAAAAGCAAGGATGAAAATCATAGGTGAGAGAGGGTCACCTTGTTTAATAACCTTGAAGGAGGGGAAAAAACTAAAGGATTTCCCATTAACCAAAACACTGTAATGATTTAATTCAAGCCATCTTTTGATGATAGAAGAAAAGTTTGCAGAGAAAGCGCGGGCCCGAATAATACTCAAAATAAATTCCCAGTTAATGGTATCAAAATCTTTCATGATATCAAGCTTAATCTCCACATTCCCACCCCTACACTTTTTTTCAAGATCCTCGATAATTTCTTGAGCAAGGAGGATATTATCCAATATTTCCCTACCTTAAATGAAATCAGGCTGGTGCGAGGAGATAAATTTAGACAAATGAGGTTGAAGCCAAGCAACAATAATCTTACTAGTCACCTTGGAGAGGACAGAAGTTAGAGAGATGGGGCGAAAGTTATCCCAACTGATTTTATCATTGTTTTTAGGGATAAGCACAATTAAAGTGGAAGTGAAATATTTTCCCGATTTTCCCCCAAAAAGTAGCAGTGAATGGCATTCATCACCTCTTTCTTAATGATATCCCAACATTTAATATAAAAGGAAAATGTGAAACCATCAGGGTCAGGAGCCTTATTAGGATTAATACACTTAAGCACAACAAGGACTTCATCTTCAGTAGGAACATCAAACATAGAGAGATAAGAGACATAATCCCTTTTTCATTGAAGACATCCCCATCAACAGGCAAAACCAAAGCCTGAAGCTGGAATAAGTTTGTGAAATGTTGGATCGCGCTATTACCAATACCATCATGATCAGTAAGGATATCACCATCGGACGATTTAATCTTGAGGATAGTATTCAAATTATGTCTATGTTTAATAGAGGCATGAAAGAAGGAAGTGTTTCTATCCCCACAAGCAAAATAGGTGTCATTAGCTTTTTATTTAAGGAGACCTACCTCTAAATCAATACCTTTAAGAAGGGAAGCATGAACTTGAGCCACATCGCTAGCCCATTGAGGAGTGCAACAATATTCAGCTTCTAGAAAATCAACCTTAAACTGTACATCAAGAACTTTAGTGTGTGTGTATATATATATATATATAATATGAAATCAAACTAATCTCATATCTTTCAAAGTTTAGATGAATGAGCACTACATCTCAAAATATGTATCTACCTTGAAAGATAAGCACAAAACTTGAGGGTGAGGCCGGTCAAACAAACTAAGAAATATATGACATCCGTTTGGTTAGCAAAATCATGTTTATTTATACGTTGACAAGTTTTCCTATTTAATTTGAAAATTAAATAGGGTTTATATTAATCTGGGTTCGAAAATATTTTCTACAAATGCAAGCTCTTATAGTTAATTACATCTTAGATAATCGAAGTCACTTAAGAAAACTCTAGAAAAAAATCAAGAGATATTGTCTTCAAGAATTCTAATTGATAGGATTATTCAAAGAGACCGGAAGAAGAGGTGTGAAATGGGAATGACTCCAAGTTGGAACATTTTACTATTGGAATCCAAAGGAAGAAGAACTAAGGAATGTCACAGATCCTGAGGATAACCTCAGTGACTTCCCAAACTATCCTATGGTTTGGCCTTAAACTAGAGAAGAAAAATTTAAATGTTTGATCTTGCCAATTTTGTTAATTGGGGTTTACATTAATGTGAAAAAAATACACAAATAATCTAGAAGATGTTAGAATTTAGGTCATGACGAACAAAAACCTCAGAATCCTAAAATGAGTTTAGTTTTATATTGTATAACAGAGCCATACAAAGGCTTAAAGAAAAGTTGAGTGTTTATGTCGCATTAGGTAGACAATCTCAAAATCTTATGGCTCATTATTTAATTCTAATTTACTATTGTAGACATGTTTTGCTATTGAAGATGACTGTGTTGCCCACAATGCTAGCTCCAAGTTCCTCATCCTGATGAGTTTAAGTTTTCTAATGTATTAATTCATGATGTCAAATCAAATGTCTCCTAAAGTTATGGTTATTTAAATGTTATGGGGAATTTTACAGTTGATTAGAGCGACACTAGTTAGTTTTCTATGGTTCCCTCATTCTGGCACCATTATTTCATTTGGATTGACTTAGTCTAAATGAATTTACTAAACCCAACTTAATGAGTTTCGTACTTTCATTTAGTCTATGAGAAATCTCGTTAGCAACCATAGGTTACCTGCTCTGAGGGATTCCCGATCATCCGATAGAAATGTCTTAATTTAATTATAAATTTTATTTTTTTTGTAATTAAATTTTGAGTTGTCTTATATTATGATAGTTATGGCGGTGAATTTTATCTTATTTAATTTTTTAATTTTAGTTTTGGTTTTGCGACTATCCTAACAGTTTTGGTTTTGACATGCAGGGTGGCATCATTGTTTAACATGCAAGTTTGCAAGCAGGAAATGAGAGGTGCAAATAAATAGAACTAAATTGCGATGCAATAACTTAAAGCGTACCTGTCGATTCTTCCCGCTCCTTCCACCTGAAAGGTTAGCTTTCTCAACATGTATATAATTTTGCAAGGAATTCAAATAGCAAGAGTAGATGAAGGTGTAGCTGCCAAACCCCAAGTTATGACTTTATTGAGTTTCGAAAGATCTTAGTAGATGGTTTTAGAACAAAATATAGCAAGTTCAATTTGCCCTTCAAAATATTCCCTTTCAAAATATTCAAGAGATTTCAAAGTGATTGGAGCATGACCCTGAACAACTTTCAAGATTTCTTAAAACATTTCAAGTTCATTTAGAACTTACCATATCTTTCTATTAATCATCCATGGTCAAGCTAGGGTTGTTCCTTTGCTTGAGGAAACTTGATGTTTTTTTTTATCCCAAGGTAGGACACTCCATTAATCAATTGATATTTCATTTCAGAGTTATGTGGGTGGGTGCCTGACCAAAGGAAAATATGTTGAGATTTTAATACCTATTTTATAGATTTTTTAATGATATTGCACTTTAAAGAAAGGTATTTTTGATGTTTTATTGCAGGAATGGTGAATTAAGGTCAATGGAGCAAAAAGATGCAAAAATGAGCGAATTTGGAGCGAAAAGGACCAAAATGTCGAGATTTGAACTAGGGCGCTGACGACGAGTTTTTCCCGAGGCTACAAGACAAAATTCTCCAGAAGTCTGCCGATGGTGACCTTAAAGTTGCCGAAGGCGAGCTCGGTGGTTATGCCTACTCAAACTTTGGATAAGGCCAAATTTTGAAGGGATGCTTAAGCAACTCTTGGGAAAGCTCATCCATAACTTTAAAAGATAACTTTAAAACATCCATAACTTTAAAAGACTATTTTGGCCGAACATAGATGGAGAAGAAAGGGGGTTGGAAGAGAGTCTAGAGTTCCTGGAGGTTAGAAAGGTTCCATTAGTGTTTGTTAGAGTGTAAAAAGTGTGAGGAATTCTTCAAGAGATTGTAAGAGTGGAGGGAAAGTGAGAGATGTCTTCCTCCTTTCTACTTCGAAGAGGAATTCTGTGTGCTGTAAAGAAAGGAAGAGATTCAGAGGAACTTTGAGGAGTGTTCTTGGTGAAAAATTAGAGATAAGTTATTTACTTATTGTAGTTTGTATGAATTTGATTTTATATATGAATTCTGAGTTTTGTTGTGTTTTCCCCATGAGATCTGAGTAGTTTTCTCTGTCTTTCTTCTTATCTCGAGATTTGTGAAATGATGATTTGAATTGGTGAAGCCATAAAATTGTTTAAAAAATTGTGATGATCTTTTCACTTTGATCTTAATTTACTTTCAATTTGGCCAATTAATTTGTTAAAATATGTTGAGTTTTACAACTAACGTGAAGATTGCATCCAAGATTCAGAGAGGTCAAAACCCTTGGAATTTTGGTGCAATTAAATAAGGAAATAATATTATCGGGCGTAGAATTGAAGATTTTAGAGTGACAGACTAAAATCCCCAATTCGGTCCTATCATTTGGGTGCTGATGTGTAGATGTTAGCCCTCAAGTGAGGGGAACGTGGGAGCTCCAAAGTGAGAGCCGGTATCCTAATTTGAACCAATTCACTTTATCCATTCACTATAATTTCTTGACAAGGAGAAGGATGTTTTCTTATATCTTGAATATCACATTTAAACCCTCATTAGTATCATTAGTTATTTATTAGTTATTAAAATTATATGTTTATTTCAATTTCCTTTTAGTGACAGATAAGCAAATTGAACTTCGTTGTTGCAATTAAAGTATTGTTTTTCTAAAATCTTAGTTCACAGTTCTAAACCACTCCCTGTGGGATCAATATATAGGACTCTATTAGAGCCATATATTACTTTAGCGATACGTATACATGCGTTGATAAGTGTGACTTTATAATTATTGAATATTTATTACGTCCATATTTATCTTATATTTTTAAACATATATAAAGTCGCCGGTCAATTTTTTGGCGCCGTTGCCGGGGATCGAGTGAGTAAAGAAAAATCTTAATTAGAGTAACAGACAAAATAGAATTATTCAAAAATTTTTTTACTTGATTTGCAACTTAATTTTATATTTAGTTAATTATGTTATTGTGTTCTGATTTCAAATTGTATGCATAAATTGGGACCAGAAAATCTTATACCCTACGATTCAGAATTAGAACGCACTTTTAAAGGATTAGAAGATTAAGAAGAGAACCTAGAAATTCCGATACAATGGAAAACAACATGAATAATCAAGAAATAGAAAATGAACACCAACCTAGACCCCAAGAGATTATGCAAATCCTACAGCAGATGAAATTCACTTATCTATCCAAAATCCTGATGTATCTGCTAATTTATTTGAGCTTAAACCTGCTATTATCCAAATGATACAAAACAATCAATTCGAAGGTACAATGAATGAAGA
>NW_018221659.1:85422-87283 GCF_001263595.1 Phalaenopsis equestris
AGGAAAAGAAGTTGTCTATGGAAAAGCTGATATTGAACATGGGTCAACAATTGCAGAATCAAGGAAATCAATTATAAATTCATGGAAATCAATTACAAAATCGAGGAACTGCTATTAAGAATATTGAAAACCAATTAGGACATATCGCTACTGCGCTTAGTAACCGATCATTAGGAACTTTTCCTAGTACTGTGGAACCGAATCCTAAAGATCAAGGAAAAGAACAAAACAAAGTGATACAATTATGAAGTGGAAAAGAATTGGAAACAAGGGTGCAAAAAGAAACAGAAACTGAAACAGAGAAAGTGGATACCGAAAAGGAAAAGGATCATGAGTACCCAGATTTAGAGTATCCATTTACACCAACGAAAATTACTGTAGAGAAACATCCACCATTGTTTCCTCAAAGATTGAAGCAACACAAATAGAAAAAATTTTTTTCTAAATTTTTAGAAATTTGTAAGAAATTAACAGTAAATATTCCCTTCGTAGAAGCCTTTTTCCTTTAATAGTAACAGTAACAGTAACACTTAAATTAACTATAGACCTTCTTATCCTTCAGGATTTAACAGTAACACTTAAATTAAGGAAAAGAAGTTGTCTATGGAAAAGCTGATATTGAACATGGGTCAACAATTGCAGAATCAAGGAAATCAATTATAAATTCATGGAAATCAATTACAAAATCGAGGAACTGCTATTAAGAATATTGAAAACCAATTAGGACATATCGCTACTGCGCTTAGTAACCGATCATTAGGAACTTTTCCTAGTACTGTGGAACCGAATCCTAAAGATCAAGGAAAAGAACAAAACAAAGTGATACAATTATGAAGTGGAAAAGAATTGGAAACAAGGGTGCAAAAAGAAACAGAAACTGAAACAGAGAAAGTGGATACCGAAAAGGAAAAGGATCATGAGTACCCAGATTTAGAGTATCCATTTACACCAACGAAAATTACTGTAGAGAAACATCCACCATTGTTTCCTCAAAGATTGAAGCAACACAAATAGAAAAAATTTTTTTCTAAATTTTTAGAAATTTGTAAGAAATTAACAGTAAATATTCCCTTCGTAGAAGCTTTAGAGCAAATGCCCAATTATGTGAAATTTATGAAAGATATTCTGAACAAGAAAAGGAAGTTCACGGATAATGAAACTGTTGCACTTAGTGAGGAGTGTAGTGCAATTATTCAAAAAAATCTTCTTGAAAAATTAAAAGATCCTGGCAGTTTCACTATACCATGTGCTATTGGTGAAAAATTATATGGAAGAGCTTTATGTGATTTGGGAGCCAACATTAATCTTATGCCTCTATCAATTTTTAAAAGATTAGGATTTGGATAAGTCTCACCTACTTCTATAACTCTACAGTTAGCGGATCATTCAGTTACAGATCCTGAGGGAGTTATAAAAGATGTGTTAGTAAAAGTTGATAAATTTATCTTTCCTGTGGATTTCATTGTTTTAAATATGGAGGAAGATAACGAAATACCTATTATTTTAGGGAGACCATTTTTAGCTAATAGAAAATCTATGATTGATGTTCAAAAAGGATAATTAATTATGAGAGTTAATGATCAAGAAGTGAGTTTTAACATTGCAAAATCTATGAAATACCTTGCTGTTGAAAAAGATAATGAATGTTTTCACATGGAAATTAGTGAACATCTATTGAAAGAACATTTTAAAGAACATTTTGAAGAGAAAGAACAATTTAGAGAGAGTGATGAAGTTATTTTGGATGAATTAGAAAATAAAGAACTAGATTATGTTCAGAAAAGATTTGAGATGTTGGATATTACAGAAAATGCTGATAAGAATCTATTTCCATCAATTATAAAACCACCTGATCAATTAT
>NW_018221659.1:87470-88903 GCF_001263595.1 Phalaenopsis equestris
TATTAAGGGAATCAATCCTTCAATCTGTATGCACAGTGATGAACAATATAAACAATATAAACCAAGAGCTGATTCAAAAAGGATATTAAATCCGATGATGAAAGAAGTAGTTAAAATGAAAATTTTGAAATGGTTAGACACTGTAATTATATATCCTATTTCAGATAGTGCGTGGGTAATTCCAAATCATTGTGTTCCTAAGAAAGGACGAGTGACTAGTGAAACAAAAGAAGAAGATAACGAATTAATACCTATCAGATAAGTTACTAGGTGGTGTATTTGCATTGATTATAGAAAATTAAACTCTGCCACCAGGTAAGATCACTTCCCTTTACCCTTTTTAGATCAGATAGTAGATAGACTTGCTGGGCACAAATATTTTTGTTTTTTTGATGGATATACCAGTTACCATCAAATTCCTATTGCTCCTGAGGTTCAAGAAAAAATAACATTTACTAGTCTGTTTGGAGCTTTTTCTTTTTGAAGAAAGCCTTTCGGATTATGTAATGCACCTACAATATTCCAGAGACGTAAGATGTCCACATTTAGTAAGTTAATTGATGATGGATTGGAAGTATTTATGGATGATTTCTCTGTATTTGGAACATCATTTGACACATGCTTAAATTATCTTGAAAAAGTTTTAGAGTTATGCGAAAGAACTAATTTAGTTCTGAATTGGGAGAAATATCAATTTATGGTTGCAGAAGGAATTGTGTTAGGGCATAAAATTTCGGAAGCTGGTATGGAAGCAGACCCTACAAAAATTCAAGTTAAGTCTAAACTAACACCTCCTACTAATGTAAGAGAGGTTAGGAGTTTTCGTGAACATGTTGGATTTTACAGATATTTTACTAAAGATTTTTTAAAAATTAGCAAACCTCTATGCCAACTTTTAGAAAATGATAAGAAATTTGAATTTACTGAAAGCTGTTTAAATGCGTTTGAGTTATTAAGGGAAAAATTAATCACAACCTCTATATGGTTTCACCTAACTGGGAGAAACCATTTGAACTGATGTGTGATACTAGTGATTATGTTATTGGAGCTGTCCTTGGACAAAGGTATGAAAAGATTTTTAAAGTTATATACTGCGCTAGTAAAACTCTTAATGATGCACAAATTAACTATATTGTTACTGAAAAAGAGTTACTGGCTATTGTGTATGCTTTAAATAAATTTAGGTCTTATTTAATTGGAGCTAAATGTGTTGTGCATACTGATCTCTCTACTATTAAATATCTGATGCAAAAGAAGGATGACAAACCAAGATTAATTAGATGGATACTTTTGATGCAATAATTTAATCTTGTGGTTATTGATAGAAAGTGAACTGATAATTAAATTGCTGATCATTTGTCAAGATTAGAAAACCAAGAATCATCTGACACTGATAATGAAATTACAGACAGTTTCCCTGATGAACAACTTTA
>NW_018221659.1:89051-92043 GCF_001263595.1 Phalaenopsis equestris
CAACGAGTAGGCAATATATCTAGAAGAAATGAAATGCCTCTAAATTTCATGTTAGAAGTTGAGATCTTTGATGTATGGGGATTAGCTTTTATGAGACCATTTATTCCTTCATTTGAAAACTTATATATATTAATTACAGTGGACTATGTTTCTAACTGGATTGAAACACAAGCTTTACCTCGTTGTGACTCTAAAAGTGTCTCAAGGTTCTTAACGAAAAATATTTTCACTAGATACAAAATGGCTGGAATGATTATCACTAATGGAGGATCCCATTTTAGGAATAAATATATTTAGAAATTGGCAGAAAAATTTAATATTATTCATAGAATCTCTACTACCTGTTATCCTCAAACTAGTGGGTTAGCTGAAGTTTCTAATAGAGAGATTAAACAAATACTTGAAAAGACTGTAAACCCTACTAGAATAGATTGGTCCACTAGACTGGATACCGCACTATGGGCTTACAGAACTGCTTATAAAACTCTTATTGGAATGACTCCTTACAGACTAATTTTTGGAAAGACTTGTCAATTACTAGTAGAATTGGAGCATAAAGCATATTGGGCGATTAAAGAAATCAATTATAATTTGAAAGATGCTGGTAAGAAGAGATTGTTACAACTAAATGAATTGGAAGAACTAAGAAATGAGTCTTATGATAACGATAAAACTCATAAAGAAAAATTAAAGTTATGGCATGATCGAAAGATTAACCAGAAGAACTTTGAACCAGGAAAAGAAGTTTTACTTTACAACACTAGGCTGAACTTATTTCGTGAAAAATTGAAGTCTCGTTGATTAGGACACTTTACTGTGACTCAAGTTTATACTTACGAAGCTCTTGAAATCGAAGATCAGAAGACATAAAATAGATTTAAAGTAAATGGACACAGATTAAAACCATATTATGAGGGTAAAAGACCAAAATTTAAAAATGTTTTCATGATCAGTCAACCTGAATGACACCTGAATAGGTCGGGCTAATGACGTTAAACCAAGCACTTTGTGGGAGGCAACCCATATTTATCTTTATTTTTATTGCAATTAGAGTTGTTCATATTTAAAATTATTGTTAGTTTGTGGTAGTATTAAGCTTTACTACTCTTATTTACCCTTGAAATTTATGAAAAATTGGATCCATAGAGAAAAATTGGAACACATTCAGACAAGAGCGAAACTGTAAAAATTTTGCCTTGGGCGCCGATGGTGCCATCGACGCTGCCGACGTCGGTTTTTTCCCGAATGTCCAAGCAATTAATTATTTCCAGAAAATTAATACAGAGGCTCACCGACGGCGCCCTCGACCCCACTGACGGTGAGACCGACGAATTGGTGGTTACTTGGGTTCAAATTGCGGTTTTGGCAGTTTTTGGGCAGGAATTGTCCTTTTAAACTCAAAAATTTGATTCCTAGTTCATATTTTCCCTCCAAAAATGGAGTGAAACTCCACCAATTTCATTTCTATGGCGTACAATTCTCCTGATAATCCCAAAATGTGAGTTTTTAATCGGCAAAAGTTTATTAGTGCGGAAGCGCAACGAATCTTCAACAAGTTACTGATGAAGAAAAGATTGATCAAGGATTGAGGATTCATAAATCGTGGATTGAATAATCCCACGACGGATATTAAAGAAATGATAGTACGGTGAAAATGGGAAGTGTTGTGCTACACTATCGCCACCGTGGCGGTTCCTATGGTAGAAGAATTCAATGCAAATTTACATGGAATCAACCAAGGAGTTGTTTATGTGCGCGAAAGATGGATCTCTTTCACTCCTGCATGGATTAACAAATTATACATGATAGAGAATATTCCTGTCTGCCACTATTCTAATTTTGTCCCAACGATAAACCAGATGAATGAAATTTAACAATATTTAACGGACGAAACTGAGGACTGCGAAATGAGAGAAAACAGGTATGTTAGTTTTTCTACGACACTCCTGAATCCCGTTTCAAAATATTGGCACTTTTTCATTTCTGCAAAACTGTTACAGACAATGAAGATCAGCAAAGTTTCTAAATAAAGTTCCATTTTGAATTACTGCATTCAAAGGGGACTGTCGATCGGCATTGGATCAATAATTGTGAAGTCAGTTTTAGGCCTGATCGTTCATGGATCAACTTATGGGCTTGGACACCCCTCCACAATTTTCTCACTTTGCAGTCAGTTCCAAGTGTCCTATGAAAATTGGGAAAAGGTACTGCTACCTTGGAAACCTTTAGATACAACTGAGAGATTCCTAGTTTTTGAATATGAAAATAACATGGCCATTATAGTAGATCAATCATCTCAAAATTCAATGCCAGTTCAACCCTTAGTCCCTGACAAGTCTCTGGTGATCTTGCGAGGAGGTACAAAATGTCATGAATGCGATTAATAATATCTCCGATTTCTTCGGTCATCTAGACTGGAGGATGAAAGAATATTTTGATCACTCTAGACATTTAGAAGGTAGCCTGATACGGCTGATGAGGAGGATGAAGTTAATAGAAGAGGATTCCACTAATGAATTTCCATTCTGACCCTTTTACAACCTCTTCGTTCATGTTCAATCAATGGGTGATCTCAGAGGAGAATCTAATACTGAATTTGATGAATAGTAGATTTATGTTAATATCTATCTGTCTATGTATTTTGAACTTTCTATTTGTTTTGCTTTAGAATTACGCTTTTAGATCTCTGTATAGTTGAGACAAAGCATAGGATGTTTTCTTTTCAGTGTTTTGAGTGTTGTGGCTTGGATTGTGATGCTGAATTAATGTATTGAGGTTGATAAAATACCAAACATAGGTGTGTTATGTAACGTACATTGTACCCCTTGGAATTTATATATAAATGTGATGTTTTGTGTTTTGAAAGTTTATATGTGCTAAATACATCATTTAGTCACGTAAAATTATGTCAATAATGATTAAAAAGATGTCGTTAAGGCTTGGAATTGATCGAAATTGCAAAAATCTGGAATTTGGACAAAATCAATAGAGC
>NW_018221659.1:92053-92384 GCF_001263595.1 Phalaenopsis equestris
CCCCTGCCGATGGCACCATCGACACCGCCGACAACGCCCCGTCGACAGCGCCCTCGACGCCGCTGACGGTGCCCTCGACGCTACCGACGTTAAGATTTTTCCAAGGCTTAGGATTTTAATTCCAATAGAGAGCGCCGATGGCGCCATCGACCCTGCCGATGGAGAGCTCACAAAAAAATACATTTAACCGCAATTTTGACCAGTCAACCACAACTATTCATCATCCCCTTCCTCCTAAAAAAGCCATTTTTGAACTAGGGCTTGAAAGATCTTAGATTGAGAGGCGATTTCAAGGCTTTTGGTAATCGGATTTGATCATCTCTTGGGAAGA
>NW_018221659.1:92419-93142 GCF_001263595.1 Phalaenopsis equestris
TCTTCCACATTGAGGAGATCCAAAAAATTTGAGAATGTGAAGAAAAAATGTGAAGAAATTCATTGATCTTAGTGTTGAACTCTTAGAATTACTATTGGAAGCCATGATTTTCATAGTGAAGTAATTTTTAGAATTTTTCAATAATTTGATTAGATTGAAATTGCTCCACGTCAAAAGAGACGGGTTGAGTTCGACGAGTCTCGCTTCGTCAATGCGATGGCTCAAAGAAAGTTTACTTCTATATTTAAAGGGAAAAAGTGCTAACAAGGTCGAGTTTTTGAAAGTCCGGGAGGAGAAATTGAACGAGTTATTGCCGAGCGGAGGTGTGAAAACTTTTGTTACACCCCCGATAAAGCCGATGCAAATGTTGTGAAGGAGTTCTACGCCAATGTAATTTATTCTAATGACAGAATCGAGAATCGTTCAAGTGCATGGGTTGAGTTTACTGCCGCCCGCATCAACACTTTTTATGAAGTCCCCGATTCTTATAGTTGTCAATATAAATCCTTTAGTACGATGGAAGGTCCCCTAAATGATTTTTGGTTTCCAAGTCCTAGCTGTCACTGATGGGAATGGAACATGGAAGATAAATCAGTGAGAACGGGTAAATTTTCTGCTTCTATGTTGAATGCCACCTCTAAGGCGTGGCACTATTTCATTTTCTCTACTCTGTTACCGACCTATGACCATAGTGAGGTAACAAGAGACAAGAGATAGAGCTAT
>NW_018221659.1:93215-127010 GCF_001263595.1 Phalaenopsis equestris
ATGAGGACTACGACAAGGAGTGATAGGAGTGAGACTAGTGGAGGTCTAGGACATTCTTGAATTTTTTTTACAATTTACAAACTTTTTGGAGTAGAGATTGGAGATGAAGAATGGGTTTACCCTATGAAACCCATTAGTAAGGCTAATTTGAAGACTTATGAATCCCATGAGAAATGGAGAGCTGGGAGTAGAAGTCAAGAACATTCTACTAGTAGAGATGTCCCCTCTACAAGTTATGACCTTCCACCTTCTAATTCCCCTACCCTCTTTGATTTGATGAATGAGTTGACCTTGCAGCGGAAGAACATATAATTAATAAATGAAAGGATTCGAGGTTTAGAACTTTGATATGATTATGATAGTGAGTACCTTCAGATGCATTCAAATTTTGAGGTAGTTTATTACGAAGCTCAGGCCTTGCTCAGACCCGACACTATAAAGGTGAGCCTGATGTTACTTTCCCGGAGTGCCCCCGATATACTCAGTATCAGCCCGATCCACTTGCTGATCAAGGAGAAGAAGACATAGTTTGGAATTTTGATATTTGATAAAATTGATGTACTTGTACTTATACTTTTATTTCTGTGATTTTTTGTAACAAAAATAGATGTTTATGTATTTGGACTTCATTTTTATTATTTCGTGTACTTGGATAATTTTTAATTTTTGTTATAAAGTAAGTGTTATAGTTAAATGTGCATGTGTAGTTTAATAGATGTTACATAGTATTGTGGATTGTAATATAATGTGATTTTTATTTTTGCATTTTAATTTTAATTGTTCTGTTTAGTATTGTGGTTGTGTTAGGAAATATTGTGTTTGTTTAATGTTTTAGTTTTATGCTTATTTCAAAATTTTGAGGTAGCCTATTATGAAGCTCAAACCCGACACTATAGAGGAGAGCCTGATGTTACGTTTCCTGAATGCCCCTAATATACTCAGTATCAGCCCAATCCACCTGCTGATGAAGGCGATGAAGATATAGCTTGGGATTTTAATATATAATGAAATTGATGTACTTATGTTTGTATTTTTATTTTATGTAATCTTTTTGTAAGAGAAATGGATGTTTATGTATTTGAACTTTCATTTTGTGTACTTGGATAATTTTAATTTTTATAAAGTTAGTGTGGTAGTTAAATGTGCATGTGTAGTTTAATAGATATTGAGTAGAATTGTGGATTGTAATGTGATTTTTATTCCATATTTTAATTTTAATTGTTTAGTATTGTGATTGTGTTAGGAAATATTGTGCTTGTTTTAGTTTTATACTTATTTCAAAATTTCATTACCCAAAAATTCCTCTAATGATTTATATAGACCACGTGAAGTAGAAATTTTGAGAAGGCCTGCAAAAATTTCAGAATGATGAAAATGCCTAAAATACTGAGTTATGATTTATATTTATTGTTTTTCTTTCCACCTGTATTATTTAATATTTAAAAATTTAAGTTTTGGGGAGGGAAGAAAAAGATTAACTATTAGATGTCCTCTATTTCAATATTTTCAAAAATTATTTATATGATTTTATGTAGTGAATTTAATTCAGGTAACTATATTTTTGTAACTATTTAAATATTATGGTAGATTTAAAGAAATATTTTTGTAATGAAAATTAATTTAGTAACTTAAGATATTTTGTAACTATTAAGACAAATCTCTCCAGAAGTCCGCCGATGGCGAGCTCGACGGTTATGCCTCCTCAAGCTTTGGATAAGGTCAAATTTTGAAGGAATGCTTAGGCAACTCTTGGGAAAACTCATCTAGAACTTTAAGAGACTGTTTTGGCCGAAAATTGATGGAGAAGAAAGGGGGTTGGAAGAGAGTCTAGAGTTCCTGGAGGTTAGAAAGGTTCCATTAGTGTCTGTTAGAGTGTATAAAGTGTGAGGAATTCTTCGAGAGAATGTAAGAGTGGAGGGAAAGTGAGAGATTTTTTCCTCCTTACTACTTTGAAGAGGAATTCTGTGTGCTGTAAAGAAAGGAAGAGATTCAGAGAAACTTCGAGGAGTGTTCTTTGGGAAAATTTTGAGATAGTTATTTACTTTTAGTAGTTTGTATGACTTTGATTTTATATATGAATTATGATTTTTGTTGTTGGTGAAGACATGAAAATGTTTCAGAAATTGTGATGATCTTTTCACTTCGATCTTAATTTACTTTCAATCTAGTCAATTGATTTATTAAAATATGTTGAGTTTTACAACTAAAGTGAATATTACATCCAAGATTCAGGGAGGTCAAAGTCCTTGGAAGTTGGGTGCAAATAAATCGGAAAATAATTTTATCGGGTGTAGAATTAGAGATTTTAGAGTGACAGACTAAATCTCCAATTCGGTTCTATTGTTTGGGTGCTGAAGTGTAGATGTTAGCCCTCAGGCGAGGGGAACATGGGAGCTCTAAAGTGAGAGCCGATATTCTCCTAGCCTAGCCAGCTAACCGTAAATTCAGTAAACAAGCATAGTATTAGTCAATGTTCTTTATGCCTGGAAAAAAGGGTAAATAATAGGTATGCTCCTATTTGACACAATATAATTTGAACCAATTCACTTTATCCATTCACTATAATTTCTTGACAAGGTGAAGGATGTTTTCTTATATATTGAATATCACATTTAAACCCTCATTAGTATCATTAGTTATTTATTAGTTATTAAAATTATATATTTATTTCAATTGCCTATTAGTGACAGATAAGCAAATTGAACTTTGTTGTTGCGATTAAAGTATTGCTTTTCTAAAATCTTAGTTCACAGTTCTAAACAACTCCCTATGGGATCGATATCTAGGACTCCATTAGAGCCCTATATTACTTTAGCGATACGTATACTTGCATTGATAAGTGTTACTTTACAGTTATTGAATATTTATTACGTCCATATTTATCTTATATTTTTAAGCATATATAAAGTCGCCGGTTAGTGCCACTAAGGCCCGTTTGAGTCATAAAGAATGTGGTGCCCTCAATTAAAGTTAGGGTTGTAGTATTTGAATATGTTAATCACCAATCATATCATCTTCCAAATCCAATCAATTGAGTTTAGACATCAAACATATGTCACTACCAAGCCATTAATAATCATAAGAGGGGAAATTGATGGGGTTAAAATTTTGGTTTAAGTGTCATATGTTCTTATTGAAGGATCACAACATCACAAATTTTAGGCCTAAGATAAGTTAATAATCATCTTCCTAGCATAAGCCCATCACTTAAGAATCATTTGATCTTAATTGACTTTTAAGTCATGATGATTAGGGAAATTAGTATTTTTTGTTCATATTATAGAAAAGGTGGCAAGTGAGTTTCTACCTTTTAATCCCATTGTATTTCAATCATCCAAACATGTTCATAAGGATCAAAATTGCACAATTTCCCTTTGTTAACCCTAAATTTTGATTAAGGCACCAAAACCTAAAGTTACCCCTTTGCCTTTGCGGCTTTTCACCTCATAACTCATTAATCAAAATTCAAATGACTTTGAGATTTTAAAGTGTCCTATCCTCGGTCAATTAAAACATCAGAGGATAAAATGTGGATGTTCAAAATCTAATTTAACTTAAATAATTATTTAAATTTAAAAGGTAATATTTTCAAAGTTGATTTTACTTAACTATCCAAAATAAAGTTTTCAGTCATGAGAAAATTACTAGAGATCCCCTAAGGACAGAGAATAACATAGACAAAATTTCATTATTTTTTGATTTAAATTATTTTTATTATTGTTTAATTATTAATAAATTTCAATGATTCAATTAAATGGAAAATAATGTTTTAATTATAAAAATTATTTTTATATTTTTATTAAACTTCTCTAAGTTTAGAAGACTTAGAGAATTAAATTTTGTATTTTTATGATTTTTAAATTATTTAATATAATTATTTTTATTGAGAAAGATAAGGAAAAATATATTTCTAAAGTTTTAAAATTTATTTTTAATATGAAAAAGTTTGGAAAAATATTTTAATGAGCCCCAAGTGATAACAAAACCATTGGACACATTTTAAAATATTTTTTATATTTTTTGGGATTTTTTGATTATTTTTAATTATTTTAAATTCAAAATAAGGCTACAAAATCATGTATTTTCTCAAAAAATTTTATTTTTCCTCAGTGCCCCTATTCACAAGGAACTTAGGAATTTTCCCAAGTGTATTTATTTTATTATAATTACTTCTGTACAAAAAATACATGGTTTCCTAAAAAATTAACTTTGGTGCTCAAACTTAATCAAATAATTTTTAAATTTTTACACTTGGTATAGATGTTTTTTATAGACAGTGTGGAATTGATTTTGTTAATTTTTTATTAGTATTTAATTGTATTTTATTAGTATTTAATTTACATAAATTACTACAAGATATATACACTTAAGCAAATATAACAATTTACAAAATTATATCAAGCCATCATGATATTTTTTCTAAGCTTCTTTGATCATAGGAAACCTACTTAAATTATTCCCTTAATTTTCCAAGTGATCTTTTAATTTTTATTTTGAAAATTTAGGTGAGAAGCATAGAGATGTCCTCTAACCTTAGAAAAATTAGAGGGCATTGCCTTTTTCATGAGGAACAGATCCTCAAAATTTCAAGCCATGGTGAGCAGTTTTTGATCGCAATGAATAAAATACTCCAGAGAGTATGTAGTTCATTAAAAATCACGGAGTAAGAAAACAATTTTTATTTTAGTCCACATTATTCTCCATTGTTCACTGAGCAAGAGGATATTTTTATTTTATTTTTATAATTTCTCTAGAGAAACAAATGGATTTTGGAAATTCAAGTATTTGATAAATTCCAAAAAAATCCTAATTTTTTTATTTAAATGTGCGACGCTAACTCATCCTACGGCTGCTCCGAACTCACCCGAGGGGCTCCGCCATTTGATGCCATCATCCACCTCAGTTGCTACGCGGCCAACCTCTTCACTCCAAGGGTTGACTTGATCTCCTCCGTCCATCCATTACACTTGTGATCGAATGACTCCCCGTCATCGTCCCCAAATGACCTAACCCGAGAGCCATTCGCACTAAAACCCTAAGATCTTCATCTAGACTCAACCAAATTACATGGGGTTTGTTTTTATACCTTCATCAACTCAAGAAGAGTATATTTATATGGATTATATAGTATGAAATATGATAAATATGTATGAAGAATCAAAATAGGCTCGAATTAGGGTTGAGGTTCAATACCTTTGTCTGAGAGGAGAGGCCTCAATCAGATGGTTGTTGTAGCTTTGATTGGGTAGCTTTGATTTTGATTGGGTCCAAAGAACCTTAAGATGAAGTCTTAGGTCTTGGTGAATTTTCTATATATGATTTCGACCAAGATCGATTTAAGGTGTTTGTCTAGAGCTATGTAAGAGGTTGTTTGAGAAGGGAATTTTATGGGGGATCAACTCCTCTTGCTCTGGTGATAGTGTGGGCACAGTTAATTGGAGTTTTGTGGACTGTAGAGGTGTGTGGAAATATGTCCTGGCTCGAGCTAGATTTTTTAAACTCAAAATTGAGCTCTTACAGTGGGAACTAGAAGGGGAAAGTGGTGGGATTGAGCTGAGGAGTTCTTAGAGAGTCTCTGGAAGCAAATGGGTAGAGTTTGCTTAAGGATTTTTTGCTAACCTCCCCTTTGGTCATGGAGGGGTCAATTTAAAGTGATGGCTACTTGGTGGAGTTTAGGGCTTGGAAGTGGGTGCTAAGGCTTGCTAAGGTAGAGTGAAGAAAATCATAAGCATCCAATTGGAGAGAGGCAAGTCAGGGAGTTCTAATTTTAGGTTTTGGTCATTTGGGATCTTTTGGGGTGACTGTTTCTGGTGGCTGAGGTGGTGGCTGGCTAGGGTTTAGTCACCTCTTGGCTCAGGGAGGTCAGGGAAGGGTTAACTATGATTTACTCCCAACGGCAAGTGATGATAGCAAAGTATTTTCAAAATAATGCTAAATATGGATAAGATATATTAAATCAAGAAAACATTGGTCCATAGCTCACCTAGGTGGTTTAGGTGGGTTTCGACTGGTCAATAGAGTCCAAATGGTGGTTGTGGTGAAATTAGTTTGGTCACTTTGGTGTGGCTAAGTCAATTTTGGTGAAGGGGATCAAATTGTCTTAAATTTGGGTTTGGGTTAGGCTAGCCATTACATTGATCCAAATTAATTGATCAATTTTGTGTGGGTGATTGTTAAGAGAGGTTTAGAGAAGAATTAGAGTGGTTTTGAATTGATTTGGTGGGTCAATTTGAATGAATTTGGGATTTAGTCAATTTGGGGAAGTTTGGTTAGAGTTGGGTTTAGGTTGGGCTAGAGTTGGGCTAAGTCCAAATTGAGAGTTCAAAATGGTCTTGGGGAATTTCATGAAGAGTTTTCAATATTAGTTTGGTGCTAATTTCGGGGTTAGGACATACAATTTGGCGGGATTTGAGCACATGGTTAAATTAGGGCAAATTTGAGGATATTAGATTTAAGTTGAAATTGAGTGAAATTAAGGGCTCAATTTGATTAGTAGGAATGCTCGAAAGAGTTTGGGATCCAAATTGAGGCAATTGAGGGGGCTATGGGGTTTAATTGGGTGAGATTAGATTATATGGTCAAAATTAGGGGTTTTGGTCTGGATCAAAATTGAGCTCAAAGAATGGGTTAATTAAGCTTGAATTTTATTTGAAATGATCATATAAATGATGAATTTGAGTTTAGAATTGAAATTGGGGAAAATTGGGATGAAATTGATGGACATTTAGGGTGAATTTGGAGAAATTGGGCCGTTAAGAGCAATTTTGGGTTTTTGGTCAAAGTTCGTCAAATTGATCGAATTGGGTTTAATTAAAGGGTTCAAATTGGTTTTGGAGTCATTTGGAATGATTTTGAGGGTTTTGAGAAAGTTTGGGACAACAAAGGTATCTTTGTAATTTTTGCCAATTTAGGGGTATTTTGGCAAAATAAGAAGATTTGGGGAGTTTTGGGAAAGGTGAGGTGCCAAACATCCTATTTGAGTCATGGACCAATGGAATCCTCTACTTTGGGTCCTTCATGTACTGGTCTAAGCTAGACTTTAGCCTAGAGCTAGTGGGTTCAAAGCCAACATGCTTAGATTTAGGTTTGTGAGTGGGATGTGGGTGAAAGTGAGTGTATGTGAGTGTATTAGCTTTAAACCAACACCCAGGGTCAACCCTAAGGAGAAGAAGTCCTATGGGGATGCCTGTTGAACTCACCCATGTTGACCCCACCTACTAAGTACTAGAAGTTAGGACCAATATGTGGAACTTCAAGTTGATCAAAGGAAGGTTTAAAATTTCTAAAGGTGGGTTCCTTTTCTAGTCCTCTAGGAATAGTCAATAGGAAAGTAATATGGCTAGATCCTAGGCTACTAAAGAAGACTAGACCTCAACCAAAATTGAGTTCAATAAATGGACCCCCAATAAGTGTGGTGTGTTGCACATGCACACCGCACGTATTGGCGTTGACTGACGAGATCAACAAAACCAAAACCGAATTCTAAGTCAAAAACCCTAGAACAAAGTTTAGAATTGAGTGATAGTTTTTCCCACTGGGGAGTAATTGATACTCTCGCTGGGAAACATAAAATGGCTTTCGAGGACAATTGTCGAGCAAATTAACAGTCCCAGCAAAGACTCGATTCAAGTTGAATATATCAAAGAAAGTTTTGATTTAAATTTTATATTTCAAGGAGATGAAAATATGCATGAGGAAACCAAATTGAGTGGAAAACACAAGCGCAAAAAAGGGAATAGGGCATCAAAGCTTATCCTGAATGTGAGCATGGGAATAAGACATCTAAGCCTATCTAGAAGTGTAGATGGGAATAGGACGTCTAAGCTTACCTTGGAGGTGGAAATAGGAATAGGAAGTCTAAACCTACCCCGAAGGTGGAAATGGAAATAGGGCATCTAAGCACACCTCAAATGCGTAAATGGGAATAAGACGTCTAAGCCCACCCTGAAGGTGATGTTGGGAATAGGACATCTAAGCCTATCTCAAAGATAAAAATGGGAATATGACGTTTAAGTCTATCACAAAGGTGAGGATGGGAATGGGACATCTAAGCCTACCCTGAAGGTGGAAACTGGAATAGGTCATCTAAGCCTACCCCGATGGTGGAAATGGGATTAAGACGTTTAAGCCTACCCCGAAAAAAGAATTCAAATTTAGGTATCAACCTAAAAAAAAGGGAATCAGAATTTAGGTACTGACCCCGAAAGTGTAGATTGGAATAGAACGTCTAAGCCTACCCCGGAATGAGAATAAGAATTTAGATACCGACCTCAAAATAAGGGAATCAAAATTTAGGTACTGACCTTGAAAGTGTAGGTGGGAATAAGATGTCTAAGCTTACCCCAAATAGAGAATCAGAATTTAGGTACCAACCTTAAAAGAAGGGAATCATAATTTTGATATTGACCCTAAAAGTGTACATGGGAATAGGACATCTAAGCCTAACTCAAAAAGAGAATCGAAATTTATGTACCAACCTCGAAAGATAGGAATCAAAATTTAGGTACTGACCCGGAAAGTGTAGGTGAGAATAGGATGTCTAAGCCTACTTCGAAAGGAGAAATTTAGGTACCGACCTCAAAAGGAGGGAATCAAAATTTAGGTACTGACCCTGAAAGTGTAAATGGGAATAGGACGACTAAGCCTACCTCAGAAGGAGAATCAGAATTTAGGTACCGAACTTGAAAGGAGAGAATTAGAATTTAGGTACTGACCCCAAGCACAATCATGAAAGTAGTGTAGAGAGTTTGTGGTGTTAGGCTCGCAGAGTAATTACATGTGAAGATTGACATTGGTGAGGAAGATTTGTGAGACTTTGTGTAGAGTATGAAACTCCGGGGGATGTGAGGAAATTGGTGCAAACTGAGATAGTCGTCTGCACAAGCAAAGAGTAAGAAATCTCAAACTAGAGAGAAACATACTCAAAAAAATTATGATGTCTTTTCTTCTTGTCTTTATCACATTTAAGAATCAAAGTAGGTTTTTTCAAAATTTAATTTTCATTTGATGATTTTCAAAATGATATATTATTTAAATTTTGTTATCATCAATCAAATTTTTTATTATTTTGTTCTTTGTTCGTTATAATTTAGAACCAATGTATGGTTCTGTGGCTTTTATCCATTGCACAAAAGGGCAAATTGATAAACATGTTGAAATCTGATACAAATTTCATTATTGTGCTTCAAATCAGTTATTGCAAACTGAATACAGCTGAAAGCATCAAAAGATAAAATCATGTTGAGTGCATCTGAAATATCATATGCTGAGTACATATCATATATGTTGCTCTGGCGCAGTACAAAAGGTGACAAAAACTGTCTATCAATCCTATGTGGGATGAGCTCCTGATCAAGCTGACCTACTAAGCTACGCTCCAGGAAAATAATTTCTTTTACGTGTACTTAGAGGTACAACCATCTCATATCCTATACGGCTGTAGCTTCTCTAATTATGGATCTGATCAGAGTCCATATGACTTCTCAGTGTCATCCATCCTTCTCAATGTAATAGAAACTTTGCGGTGTCGTAACCCCAGAATGCAATGCTTGGCGAGGTCGGCTCCATTTCCCTTCAAAATTAGTATCGAACCCACTGGGTCCAACGATGTCGATTTCCTTTCCGAACAAAATGCCACTTTTACTCATGAACGAGACCGTACATAAAGGTCTGAGAAAATCAAGGTTATCTATATGTGGGGGAATACAGTTTCCCTTTTCATAAATGTTGATGATACAACTATTTGTAATGCAGTCCACTGGCAGCATGCTCCATCTTACCATCTTTTTTATCATCCCCTTTATTGTGGGAGGCAATGGATCCACCTCATTGTGTCTTAAGATCCCCAGCGAGTTCCCTTTCCTATCCTCGGTAAAATTGTAGCAGCCACCACATTTAATAGTTATCCTAACTTTTCCATGCATCTACTTTCATGGCTTTGAATAGATTCTTTCCATCAGAAAACCAGCTTGATGTCTGTCTCTCGGGTTGAATACGCAGTCAAGTATGCTTCTTTCTTTACTTTCAAAAAAGACTTTAGTGTACAATTTTAGGCCATCCAACATATTGACAAATTTTCCCTGAACTTCTTCATAGAACTCAAACTCTCTTTTCTTTAATTTACTCATCTTATCAAATTCTGCTATGGTAATCATCTGCGACTGTCGAGGCCGCTCCCTCATTTCAACATCCGCACGAATCCATGTCTGCGCTGTCTCTATATTCAATAGAATATATGATTCTCCAACTAAATGACCGGTAGTCTGAAATCCACTTTCGATAGATGTGTACTCCTCCAGAGTGTTGTAATGCTCTAAGTGGAGGACGTTACATTCTGGGCATTCTATAGATGCTCCTGTGTCTGGTATCTGTCTGGGGTTCTCAGCGTTGCACGCTGGGCAACCCGCAAAAAGCTCATCTGTAATTGCAAGTAATTTTAGCTCTATAGCAGACTCGGACTTGTCCACTATGACTAGAAAACTAAAGGAAGTCTCTCTCATCAAAGGATAATAGATTTTCCCCTCAGGAATTGGGGTAAGTTTTCTGCCTCCTTCAGGCGTTTTTTCTCTTCACGTAGGAAAGCTCTGTGTTTTTGGTTATTGGCATTTCTACATTGAGTCCTTCTTAACGGTGCATCTGGCAGTCTCTCATCATCAGCATTGACTAGACGTCCTGTTGGAAAAGTCATCATAGATGGCAGGCAACTAGTCCCCTCCATCGGGTCCTGTTGCGCTATAACTTTCTTCCCCTTCAGTGAGGAATCTTCTTTAGTGCTGATCTTTAACAGTGAAGGTAGTCCTTTTTTTTTCTCGACGATTGACTACATCCATTAGGGGACCCTCATAGTTCACGTTGACCTGATCGAAGTCCAAGTCGAAGTCAATGATGCCACCCTAAGGTGCCCATTCCTCATTAAGTGGGAGATTCCAGCCATCTTTGAAAGAAAAAATTAGCTTATGTTCTGACATTTTTTCTGCATACGACAGAAAAAAACATCATTGCACTGAAATTTAGCAAAAACAAGAGTAAAAAAAACATTTATTAGACAAAAAATTCATTTATACGGGTGCATAGATTATATATATATATATAGAATATCAAACTTAAAGTTAGAAAGCAGAACATCAAAGTATTGAATTGTAAAATTTTTCATTTTATTGAGGTTAATTTATTACAAAATTTTGGACCCTATCATAGATGCTTGGCCAAATAAAAAACCCCAGAACAATCAAAATCTCAAAAAGGCAATTATAAGCAGCGTCAAGTTGTATAGTATGTCTTCAAATATCGTATATTAATAGGTAGATTAGGTCCTTCACCTCATAAATCCACCAGTTGGTAGGCTCCTCCTGAATAGACATTTTCCATGACAAATGGTCCCTCCCAAGTTGGCTCAAATTTTTCACCTATCTTACAACGTGCAAGAATAGGACTTTTGAGAACAATAATGAGGTCACGTTTAAGCGTCGAATTTTGGCGCTTAAGTGCCAGTGCTCAATTTAGCACAGGTTAACTTAACGTCAAAACATTCATTCTAACATGTCTAAGCCATCTTTTATGGTCTTAAAATAATCACCAACATAATATATAATCAAATTACTACTAGAATTTTCTAATTCACAAATAATAACATAACAATAAAAACAAAGACATAGATAATTATGGGGTACCTCCCAAAGAATGCTTGCTTTTACTTCATCAGCCTGACGTAACCAATGCTTATTCTGGTTAACCCAACATCAGAAAATCATTTAATTTAACTTGGTCACCTAAAAAGTAGGATTTCAGCTTGTGACCATTCACTTTTGTGACCTTGTGACCATTCACTTTGAATATTTTATCAGTTTTAGGATCCTTGATATCCACAACTCCATATAGATAAACTTACATCACAACAAATGGCCCCATCCACCTGGACATAATTTTTCCTGGAAATAATCTTAACCTTGCATTATAAAGAAAAACTTGTTGTCCTCGCTGAAAATCTTTAATCAGAATCCTTTGATGATGCCACATTTTCATCTTTTCTTTGTAAATATTTGCACTTTCATAAGATTCATTCCTTATCTTTTCAAGTTCGTTTAGTTGCAATAACCTCTTCTCACCAACATCTTTCAAATTGTAATTAAATTTCTTAATTGACGTATATGCTTTAGCTCAAGTTCAACTGGTAAGTGACACACTTTTCCAAATACTAGTCTGTATGGGGACGTTCCTATAAAAGTTCCTTATGAAGTCCTATAAGCTCACAAAGCATAGTCAAGTTTAGCTGACCAATTCATTTTTGTTGGATTTACAATTTTTTTAATTATTCTTTAAATTTCATGATTGAATAATTCAACCAAATCACTTGTGAGAGGATGATAAGCAGTAGCAATTATTTGGTTAATATGATATTTCTTTAATAATTTCTCCATTATTGCATTTCTGAAATGACTTCCCCTGTTAGTTATGATCACTCTCAACATCCCAAACCTACAAAATATATTCGCCTACAAAATATATTCGTTCATATATTCGTTCCTAAAAACCTTGCAACACTTTCAGCTTAGCTTCTATCCATTTGGATACATAGTCTACTACTAAAAATATATATAAATTTATGAGAGATGGTATAAATGGTCCCATAAAATCTAATCCACAAACATCAAATATCCCAACTTCTAACATATAATTGAGGGGTATCTCATTCCTCATAAAAATATTGCGTAGTCGTTAACATTGATCACAAGTTTTGTTATAAGCATTAACATCTCTAAAGATTGTAGGCTAATAAAATCCAGATTGTGAAATTTGTATGTTGTTTTATCAACACCAAAATGTCCCACAAAATAAAAATTATGACATTTTTGGATAATTTCATAAGTTTCTTCTAAGGGCACACAACTTCAAATAATAAGATCCTTCTCTTATTTATATGAAAATTGGTCATCCCAAAAGAAAGTCTAAGCTTCAGATAAAAATTTTCTCTTCTGTTGGTATGTCATTCCGTAGTGTATAATATCACCAACAATGAAGTTCACAATGCCTGCATATGATGGAACATGCCACTCATTAATATTGAACAATTTTTCATATGGAAAATGTTCATTAATTTCCTTTTCAAAACTTTTCAAAATAGAATTTCCTTTTCAAAATAGAGTGATTTTTCTAATTCAAGTCTGAACAAATGATAAGAAATTTTATTCTCAACTTTCTTCCTATCTAGTATTTCAAAATCAAAATCTTGCGAAAGAAGAAACCATCGTATCAGTCTAGGTTTTGCATCCTTCTTTTTTATTAAATATTTAATATCAGAATGATCTGTATGCAAAATATATTTTGTTCCAATCAAGTATGATCTAAATTTATCAAAAGTATACACTACTACTAAAAACTCTTTCTCAGTTGTTCTATAATTAATTTGAGATTCATTAAGAGTACTACTAGCATAGTAGATAACTTCAAAAACCTTATCATGATTTTGTCCTAAAAGAGCTCCAATAGTGTAATCACTAGCATCTTGCATTAATTCAAAAGATTTTTCCCAATCTGGTGCAACAATAATTGGTGTATAGACTAAATTTTTCTTTAATAATTCAAAAGCTTCTAGGCTCTCTTCATCAAAATTAAAAATTACATCTTTGCAAGTAAATGACATAGAGGCTTAGCAATCTTTGAAAAGTTTTTAATATATCGCCTGTAGAATCCAACATGTCCTAAAAAAACTCTTAATTTCCTTTACACTTGTAGGGTAAGGTAAATTACCGATCACTTGAATTTTTGCAGGGTCTACTTCCATACCATTTTCTGAAATTTGATGTTCTAAAACTATTCCTCCTGCTACCATAAATTGGCATTTTTCCCAATTAAGGACTAAATTTGCTTCTTCACATCGCTTAAAAACTTTTGATAGATGTTCTAAACATGAGTAAAATGAAGTTCCAAACACTGAATAATCATCCATAAAAACCTCAATCGCCTTTTCAATTAAATCACAAAAAATATCCATCATACATCATTGAACTGTAGGGCATTCTTCTAAAAACAAATGTACCATAAGGACTGGTAAAAGTTGTTTTCTCTTGATCCTCAGGAGCTATTTATATTTGGTGATAACCAGAATATCCATCCAGAATATCCATCCAGAAAATCCATCCAGAAAATAAAAGTATTTATGCCCAGCCAGTCTATCCAACATTTGATTTAGAAAGGGTAGTGGTAAATGATCTTTCCTTGTGGTGATATTTAATTTTCTATAATAAATGCATATTCACCATCCTGTGACTTATCTTGTTGGAGTGAAATCAGTGTGAAATCATTATGTTCATTCAAGGTCACAGTCACTCCTGTTTCCTTAGTAAAGCATGGAATTGGACTAACCCATACACTATCTGAAATAGGGTAGATAATTTCAGCTTGTAACCACATTAAAATTTCTTTCTTAACAACTTCTTTCATAGCAGGATTCAATCTCCTTTGAGGATCAGCCTTAGGTTTGTAGTTCTCTTGTAAATGAAATCTGTGCATACAAATTGAATGACTGATTCCTTTTGTTTCAGCAATTGTCCATCCAAAGGCTTTCTTATATCTCTTTAAAATGTTCTTCAAACTCTCTTCTTCTTTTTTAGTTAATTTTGAGGTAATTATAATAGGTAATGTAGAGTAATCACCTAAAAAGGTATACTTCAAATGTTCAGGAAGAAACTTCAACTCAAGTTTAGGAGGTTTTTCAATTAATGGACAAAAAAAGATGTATCTTTCTCTGTTGTGTCCAAAACTTCAAAACTTTCTCAAACATAATTCGAATCTTCCTTATATAAAACTCAATATTTATCTAATTCCTCTTCTTGCTCGTGCTCCAACTCCTTAATCTCAGATTTATCTTCATAATTTGTTTTGAAATGACACTCACTTAAATATCTTATCACATCCATTCAATAGCATTCATCATATTTACCTTTTATAGGGTACTTCATTGATTTGAAATTATTAAATGTAACCGTTTAATCATTGACGTGCATAGTTAATTCTCCTTTATGCACATCTATCATTGCTCTTCCAGTGGCTAGAAAAGGTCTCCCTAAAATGATAGTTATCTCTTTATCTTCCTGCATGTCTAGCAGAATGAAATCAACAAGAATGATAAATTGATCCACTTTGACTAGGACAACTTCTATAATTCCTTAGGGTAAGTTATTGGTCTATCCTTTAACTACGAAGCTACAGTAGTAGGGGATTTTTCTCCTAATCCCAATCTTTTAAATATTGACAATGGAATAAGGTTGATGCTCTCTCCTAAATCAGATAAAGTTTTCCCATAAAATCTATCTCCTATTGCACATGAAATTGTAAAGTTACTAGGATCTTTAAACTTTTCAGGAAGCTTCTTGTTAATTATAGTACTGCACTGCTCACTAAGTGCAACAGTCTAATTATCTTCAAACTTCCTTTTTCTGCTAAGAATATCCTTCATAAACTTCACATAGCTCGGCATTTGTTTTAAGGCTCCAGCAAATGAAATATTAATTGTAATCTTCTTACAAATTTCCAAAATATTTGAAAATTGCTTATCCAACCTCTGTTGTTGAAGCCTCTGAGGAAATGATGGTGGTGCTATTTCCAAATCAACTTTAAGTGGATAAATAGGTCATTTTAAACCTTTTGAAGCGTCCTCTTTTGGTTCTTAAATCTCTTGTCTCTCTACTTCACTTTCTTTTTGAGATCTACCTTCCAATTCTGTTCCACTTCTAAGTTGAATAGCTTTTACTTGCTCTTTATTCTGGTTTTTTTTATTTAATTCTGTAATACTAGGAAGTATTCCTTGGGATCTATTACTTAATGAATTTGCTATTTGTCTAAGTTGATTCTCAATATTTCTAATTTTAGCTCCTTGACTTTGTGACTAATTTCTCATTTGTAACACCACTTCTTCTATAGACAACTTCTTCAACTTAAATTGTGAATTACTGTTAAAACTTTGAGGATAATTAGTTATATAATTACAATTCCCTTGGTTGTTCCAGTTTCCTAATGGGTTACTTGATTTTTCCCCCATTGCTAATTATTACCACATGTAGTATTATTCCAAGTAAAATTGGGATGGTTCTTCCAACCTGGATTATAATAATTCGAATATGCATTATTCTACTTGTTATTTATGACATTCAAAGTTTTTAATGATGCCAGAGAATCTACAATTTGGCTTATTGAATTCTCTCTAATCCTAGATATTGGTTAAGAAAAACTCATTCCAACTTGGTCTTACTTCCTTGAAGTTGCAGCAACATGATTTGCTAACATGGAAAAAACATCAGTTTCATGAACGATAGCTAATTTCTTAAGATTTACCATCTCAGAAGGCCATTAAAAATTATTGGTAGCCACCTCTTCTATTAAAGCATAAGCGGTATTAAATAGTTTTGTCGTCAATGAACTAGCAGCAGTGGCATTGATAATAGATCTAAGAGATCGAGCTAATCCATTGTAAAATGGTTGAATTATTAACCCATTTGGTATACCAAGGTGTAGACACTTTCTTAAGATTTCTTTAAATTGCTCTCAAGCTTCATAAATAGATTTCCTTTCAAACTGACTAAAAGTTGTAATATCATTTCTAAGCTTCGCAGTCATTGATGGTGGAAAAGATTTAGCAGGGAATTTCTGTGCTAAATCACTCTAAGTTTTGATAGATCCAGGTGATAAAAAATGTAACCATATCTTAGCCTTATCCCTCAGTGAGAAAGAAAATAATCTAAGTCTTACAGCATCATCCGATACACCATCATATTTAAGTGTAAGACATAATTCTAGAAAATTGGCAAGATGTAAATTTGGATCTTCAATTGGTGCTCCCCTAAACTGATTATTTGATATCATTTGAATAAATAGCCACGATAGCAGGTTTTTGAATACTACAATGAAGTTTATCCACTCTAGGGTTTGCATAATCTCTTAAAGGTTTAAATTCTTTAACATTTTAATTATTTTGATTTGTCATTTCTTAAAAATTTTCAGTAATTTTTAATTTTCTAATTTTTTAATAGTTCTTTCTAATTCAGAATGGTAAGGTACAAGTCCCGCGGAACCTGAACTACGTATACATTACTATAAAAATACAATAACATCAAATAAAATAAAATAAAGCCAAAAATAAAAACACACAAAAAAGAATCTTTATATAAAAATGAAACTATAATATTCCTAAAATATATCTTAAAATTTAAATAAGACATACTAAATTTTTTTTATCCAAAAACTTCTTTTTGAATTTTTTATCCAAATTATTAATACTTTTCTCTTTCCCCAGCAACGACACTAAGAACTTGATCCCGAATTTCTATATATAGAAATGTAAAATGCAATGTATGCGATTATATTTATAATATTTGAATATGGGATACTACGTAAATATACATATCATTATCAAGTAATATAGAACTTTCTGATTAAGTCCCGAATATCGAACCCACAAGAAGGATTAGTTTTAGATAACAAAATACTTAGCAATGTATATTCTTACTCAAAATTAAGATGCTATAATAGGAATAAAATTTTGATTCTTTTTGTAATTTTTAAAAATTGAAAATAGAGTAAACAACTAATTAACTTAACTAAAATACTTGCAAGATGAAGGCAATATAAGTAAAATATCTTTTTCCTTATCATGAATCAGTGATAAACATAGAAATTCAATAGTAGAAGTCTGCTAAATGTGTTGTGCCAAATAAGAGCAATAACATTCTATACCCTTACTACAGATGCTATAAAGAACATTAGTTAATCTATAGTTTGAATAGTTTTGAAGGTCGGCTAGCTAGGGATGATACTTGCCCTCACTCTAGAGTTCCCCTTCTCCCTCCACCTGAGGGCTAACATCTTGTATCAAAAACTAAAACTATAAATCAAATTGGGGGTTTTAGCCTGTCACTCTAAAGTCCTCTACTTTTACACCCTTTAAATTATATTTCCCTATTTATTTGCACTCAACGCCATGAACTACATTCTCATTCATGAAATCATTATGTGATTCCAACCATTTGTTGACTGCACGTTGGATCTTACATGTTCTCGACCCAGGTTTTAACATCTTAATTGGCCAAATCATGAAGTAAATGAAGTGAAAGGTCTTGAATCATCATAACTTCTTCCAACATTGAAGTCCAATACTTCACCAAAATTCCTTTAAACATTTAATCACTTATCATTTTAAGGAAAAAGATAACGAAAATTACTCAGAATCCATGAAGAAAACACAACCACACATGAGTTTAAAAGTAGAAACCATGCACACAAATAAGAAATCTAAATTAAAAACCAAGTGTAGTAAATAAGATAAACGCTTATCTCAAATTCTCTCCACCAAATGCCTTTAAGTACCATTGAATTCTCTTCCTTCTCTCACAATACAAACTAACTCTGAAAATAAAATAAAATAAAGAAAAGGTGGTCGGCGGCGGCGGTCGGGGAGATAGGCGGCGGCGGTGGCAGTTGTAAATTTTGGTGGTTGATTGCTGGCCTCTTCTTTTAGAAAATATAATTCTTTTCTTATAAAAATTACTGTCTCTTCAAAAAGTTGTCTCCATTCAATAAATCTTTTAAAAGTTGTCTCCTCAAAATCCAATTGAATGAATTTTTGTGTCCATGGTCTATTTCCCATGTTTTTATCAAAGGTTACTTCAAACACCTCTTTATAATTCTACTCCAATTAATATTTCTTCAAGTAACTAACTTTGGCACTTAAGTGAGAAGTACGCGGCACTTAGGCGCAGATGTTGTGGTGCTTAGGCACCAATTCTGGGCGCTTAGGCGCCTTAGTTCTTCTTTGCACCTTTCTTCATTTTTGCTTCAATTTTGACCTTTTTCACTCCTTTTAGCATTTTCCGTCCATTTGATTGTACCTACAAGAAAAAAACATAAATACCTTTCATTAAAGTGCAAATTTCATCCATAAAATTATGAAAAGAATTATAAAAATTTGTACAAAAATACTATATTATAGGTGTATTAGTTACCGGCTGCCATTCTATAACTCTGATTTTTCTCTCGCCTAAGGCCTAACAATCTCACTTTAATTTTCAAGCAACTGGACCAAATTGGGGTTTTAACCATAAAATCTCCAATTTTATGCCCATTGAATTGTATTCCTCTATTTATTTACATTCAACCCCATAGATTAGATTCTCACCCATAAAATTGAATGTGACTCTTACCTTGATGTAGAAAGCATAGCTATTTCGAATCATATGTTTCTCAATAAACTTTAACCTTCCAATTAGCCAAATCAAAAGGTAGATGAAGATTAGAGTTCAAATCAACACAAATTATTGCATTTAAAACCATAAAAAACAAAACTAATACTTCACAAAACCATATCTCTCTGTAAGGAGAAGGATAAAGAAAACTACTAAAAATTCATGAGGACACGAGAAAACACAGATTTCATATATAAAAACAAGTTTACAAAACAAAAAAAAGAAAAGAACACAACTTATCTTACACTCCTTCCCCAAACAATCCCTAGAAGTTCCCTTTAAGCACTTTATTTCTTTACAATCACACTCAATTATCTCTTAGAAGTGTAATGAAGAAGAAATCACTCACCTTCCCTTTCCTCTTACAACCCTAGAAGAACTAGAAGAAAATCCTCTCTTCTTCAAGACTTCTCTCAAGCCAAACCCTTCCTCTCAGTCTCACGCCCCCCTCATTTCTCTAGATTCCTCTACTTCTTAATGAGGGCCAGCCTTCTTTCCAAAGGAATTCAAAATTCCCTCCAATGTTTCCCCAAAAAGTCATCTTTTAACACTAAAAGACAAGTCCCTTCATTCAGGAGACATATCTCTTCATTAAAGAGCCTTTGAAAAGTGTCTAGATGCATTGAACTACTCCATGGGACATTTGAATTATTTGGAGCCTTAAAAATTACTCAAAATAGTCACGAATTCCCTTATTCCATCTTAATTTATCTCTAGCACTTCTCGCACCAGTTCTGGAGCCAGTCTAATGAATATGTGTTGCTCTCTAGATAATGGCTCTTCAGGTACAATTTTGGTGCTTTTGGTACCGTTTTTCTATAAAATGCCACCTCTAGTACCAGTTTCTAGCGCTTCGGGTACCAGCTCTCTGGAAAATGGTTTCAGGATCATGAAAATCTCCATTTTGGCTCCAAATTTCCTCCTTTTTAATACTTTTTTGCTCCAAATTCCTGAAATTGATATACCTGCAATAAAAACATAAAAATACCCTTCTTTAAAGTGCAACATATCTAAAATAAGTATAAAATATATACGTAAAATAGTACATTATTTTGGTGTATCAAAATCCCCCAAGCTTAAATGTTACTTGTCCTCAAGTGACTCTTTTACTATATAAATGTATGACTTATGACAGAGATTAACTTATAAAATTCTATAATTTGTTTTAATAAATATAATAGTAAACTTCTACAATTTGTTTTAATAAATCTAATAGTATAAATTAAGAAAAACACTTAACAACTTAGGATAAAATTACAAATATAAGAACACCTAATAATTAAGTCTAAATGTTCTTAATCTCCATTCATTTTAAGAAGAATTATTATTTGTAATATCAAAGATACTTAGAATATCCATATGAAAAAGAATTTCATGAAAACTCTAATAGTAAGGATGCTAATACATAGATATAAGTTTAGAAATGTGATGAAGCATTTTTTCTCAAGTAGACTCAAGTGAAGCCAATTTTTAATTTGGTGTCTCCTCAAGATTCTCCTCACATATTTTCTTTTCTTTTATTTTCTTTTACTTTTTTTTCTTTTTCTTTTTGTTTTTCTTTTCCTTTTCTTTTTTCTTTTTTTTCTTTAGGACCATTTTTAATTCTTTATTTTCTTTATTTTTTTTTCATGTGACGATTACTATATCTGGATAGCCTTTAATAATTTTAAACTTCACTATCATTTTCTTAAAGTCAAAACTTCTTAACTTCCTTCACTTTATAAATTCATATAAGCTTTGTAGCTTTTTCATAAAGTCTCATTCTTTTCTTCTTAGATGAAACTCTAAAAATTTTAATACTTCAAAAATATAATTTCCTTTACTTTAAATAGAAAAATATAGTCTTATTCTTTCATACTAAATATCTTAACTCTAGAATTGACCTTCATTGTTAAAGATTGTTGCTTAAATTTACCATAATATTTACAAAAAAAAATATAGTTATTTAAAGTTAAAACATTATATCCATGGTCTTGTTTAATTAATTTTAAAAGAATAGTTAATTGAGGATAAATAAAATCTAGTTCACTTCTTTTAAAGAAAATTTTCTTTCCCCCAAAATTAAATTTTTAAATATTACTAAAGTATGTAGTACATAAAATTTGCAAGTGAAAGAAAACAGTAAAATAAAACTAACCTATAGAGAATTCTGAATATGAAACTTGGCTCTTGATGTTTTGTAGGTGCAAACTTAAAAAAGTACAAGCTTTAAAGAATTAAATGAGATAAAATATCAAAGGATTTGTTACGAAAAGATAAATTAAAGACATCAACAACAAACTAAAGCAACTAAAAATGCTAAAAAATAAAAACTGCAATTTACTACTACATATACCAGTTCAATAAGTCCTCAAACCAAACACATAAATTTTTCCAATTCATACTATCAACAATAAAACATAAAAATAAACAAAACCCAAATAAATGTTACTTTTCATCATCCCCCTCTTCATCTTCTTCTTCATCTTTTTCTTGCACATAACTTCTTCATCTTCTTCTTGCACATAAGACGTGAAGCTGGAGCAAGAAGGAAACTCTATAGTATGATCACCCCTAAAAAATCTAATCATCGTCTCCTCATATGCAATGTCGTATTGGACTCTGTTATGCTTATATTCATCATTGTAGGCATTTATGGTTTCTATACCACCTATTCTGTTTTTCATTGCTATAAGATCTAATTTTTGAATCATTAACTGTTCTATAATACTTTCAAGTGAAACAAAACTAGAAGAAGATGGACCTGCAGCTAATTTGGTGGGTCTATTACTACTTCCACTCCTAGCTCCAACAAATGATTCAAATTTATGCACATTGGGTTTTCCAATGGGTTTCCGTGGTTGCAACATTTCTTCATTTCTACCAAATTCTACTTCTAATTGTTCACATAAACTGAAAACCAGGACATGATATCTTAAACCACTAGCTGTTTCACTTCTAGCAATTCTCTATGCATTATGCACAATAAGAGCACCAATATCAATTGCTTTCATTTGTTTAATGCAAAAATTCAGCACTGCTCTTTCCTTAGTTACTTTGCTCAGGTGATTATTTGGAAGAAACTTTGCAGAGATGAAGTAATGCCATGCTTTAGATTGAACATTTAACATGGAAGTGGAGAAATTGACTTTGTGATTATTTTTAACCTTCCATTCTCCTCTTCCATCAGTAAGATAGGTAATGACTTCATCATATGACGAATCAGTCATCACAAATGCAGCATACTTACAATGAAATTTATTTCTCAGCCCATAAAGTGCATTGATTCTTCTTGAAGTAAATTTGAATTGCTTATCTCAAACATATATGTGGTATTCCATAGTCACCCGAAGGTTGGCATAGAATTCTCAAATCACGGGAACTATAGCTACCGCAGTGAAGTAGTAGAAAGTTTTCTACTTTGGAGCAATAATCAACCTTTTGATCTCTCCTCCCAGATTTGAAAATGCTCGCCTATAAATCAACTTCCTCGAGCCCATTTGAGTACTATAATTATGTTGAACCTTAAAACTAACAAATTTCCTTGCATCAAATTATCACATAGGCTTTTTTCTATTTACTCTTGGAGCCATAAGAATTTATATATAAATTCAAATAAACCCAAATAAATTAATAATATCATAAATCAAACTCCAAAAGTTGGAATATTTGGTAAGAAGCTTTTCAACCATGGGTTCTCTTTAAACTTCTTAAAAAAACTCTCAATTTTTCAGATTTAAAAAATGTGGGATAAATCCATGGTGAAAAAAAAACATTTTTAAGTTAAAATGAAGCTCTTACCAAGAGTAGATGAAATCCAAGACTTTTATGCTTTAAAATCTCCTCAAATCTACCAAATGTCAAGCCCTAGTTTGAGTTTTGGCCTTGGTTTAGAGGTAGCAGACGACCCAAGAAGTAAAATGGAGTTTGACATGGGTATTTCATGATTTTAAGTGAATTTGGGAATTTTTGGGAAACTGGCGCCTCAGGCGCCAACACCAAAATTTTCAGATTTCAATTTTCATTGAAAATCTACTATGTAGTGCACCACATTAACCTCTAACTAGCTTAATTAAACACTTATACTCATAATTAAAAAAATTTTCTAACACATAATTTCATAAAAAACACAAAACTTACATTTATATATAGAATCTGAACGATTACAAACGAACAGTTTTCAAGCCAACACATCTAATCAGCAATGAAATTAAGTCAACAAACTAACGCTGAAGCCTAAATATCAAAAATTTAACAAACAACATACATAAGGTTCTGGAACAAAATTAAATTAAATCCAATACAAACGCATATCATATAAAATCAATTATTAATATGCATTTCGTATTAAAATAAGTTCAAAAAACTTCTTCACTTTCATCTTCTTGAATGTTTCCCATAGATTGATAATGCACGTATAAGCTATAAAAACGACAGTGAGGAAATTCATCCATCGAATCGTCTTCAACCCAAATATTTTTCTTAAAAATGCATCGAATGTGTTTGAAGTGTGCTTTCATCCTCCAATCCAGGAGGTAAAGCTTTTCAGAAATATTTTCAATTGAATGTATAAGATTCTATACCTCATTTTCCAACTTCTTAATCCTTTTCAAATGTAAAATTGAAATCAATTAAGGCTGAAAAGGTGGTGAAATTTGAGATGATTGATCCATCAATATATTCATATCGTTCTCCTCCTCAATTCTTGTGTTGTTGCAATAAACTTTTTGGTCCATCGGCTTCCAAGGGAGAAGCACTTTTTCTCAGCTTTCATAAGGCACTTGCGACAAACTCCATAGCAGAAATATGGTAGATGGATTTCCTAGTCTAGAAGTTGATCCATTAATGATTAAACCTAAAACAAACTTGACTATTAAAACACCAAAATTAATAGGTATTTCAGTTTGAATACAATAATTCAAAATCACACTTCCCTTTGTACCTTACTGATTTTCATAGAAGTAATTTTGATGCAATAAAGAAATGCCACACCTTCAATGAAAAATTCAAGAATGATGAAGAAAAACTTACATGTCTATTATCTATGGTCTCCCAATTTGCATATTCATTAGTAAGGTATCGATAAAGTTCATTCAAGTTGTCTCTTGTAGGGAAAAAATTTGCATAGTGACAAATAGGAAAGGTTTTAATCATAAACATGTCGTTTATTCTCAGAGAAGTGAATTGTATCATCTTCCTTGAACAAAGACAATTCCTTGGTTAATTCTATAAAGATTAGCATAAAACTTCTTCACTACAGGAACTACTACCGTAGTAATGGTATAACAATGTACTTCCCAACGTCTCTGTGCAATAGTCTCCTCCATTCGAGTATTTAGTGTGTTGAATCCTCAATTCACAAAGCATCCTTCCATGATTAATTTCTTCTTCACAAGAACTCCATCCTATAACTTTTGCGCATCAAAACTGACAAACTTCTTCGTGTTGAAAATTCCATATCTAGTGGTTTCTTAAGAGTGAAAAGCCATAGGATTTGAAAAATAGTCTTTCCCTTCATTTTCCACTTTTAAATAACTTTAGAATTCAGATTTTGTGAGTTATTAGGAAGACAACCCGTCAAAAGCCATCAAAAACTGCCTTTTGAATCATCCAAAGACGTTTTCATTGCTGCAGCACTTTTGGAGCCAAATGCTAGCGTTTATGGAGCCAGCTCTCTGGAAAATGGGGCTATAGGAACCAAATATGGCGCCTCTAGCGCCAGTTCAGATTTCTGCACCATTTCATTTTAAAACCGAATGACTCTCAAATTTTCCATATAATTCAATAAATAAAGATGTTTTAATGTATTTTCTTAATATGTAAGACTCTCAAATACACAAAATTCATAAAGAAAGCATATATATATATATAAATATAAATATATACATGGATATAGATATATATTCATATCTATATACATATCTACACACACACACACACACACACACACACACATATATATATATTATATATATATATATAATACTACTTATAAAATCAGATAAATAATAGAAAAAAACCTAAATATGTGTTTCCACCCACAAAGCGCTTGGTTTAATGTCATCAGCTCGACATTCCCAGTCTTTACTTTAGGTGACCCAACATTACAGTCTCTTTAAAAACTGGTCTTTGACCATCAAACTATGGTTTTAGTCTATTCACATTCACTTTAAATATATTTCCAGTCTTGGGATCTTCAGTATTAACAACACCTTAGAGATAGACTTTAATAATGGTGATTGACCATGTCCACCAAGACTTTAGTTTTCCAAAAAATAATTTCAATCTTTTATTGTAAAATAAAACTTTCTATCCAGGCTCAAATTCCATTTTTATTATATTCTGATCATGTCATTCTTTCATTTTCTCCTTATATATCTTAGCATTATCATAAGATTCATTCTTAATCTCTTCAAGCTCATCTAGTTACAATAATCTTTTCCCATCACCATCTTTTAAATTAAAATTAAATTCCTTAATTGCACAATAAGCTTTATGCTCGAATTCTAATGGTAATTGATAAGTTTTCCCAAAAATTAATATATATGGGGTTATTCTTATACGTGCTTTATAAGCTAACCTATAAGCCCATAATGCAGTATCTAATCTAACAGACCAATCCATTTTATTAGGATTTACAATTTTTTTTCCAAAGTTCGCTTAATTTGACTATTAGATACTTGTGCTAGACCATTAGTATGGGGATGATAAACATTTGCAATCCTATATATAAAATTACATTTTTCACCAATTTTTAAATTTGTTTGTTCTGGCAGTGAGATCCTCCATCATTAATGATTATTCCGACATTCCATATCTTGTAAAAATATTTTTTATTAAAAATTTTGAAACAATGCGAGCATCACTTTGAGGTAAAGTTATTGCTTCAATCCACTTTGATGTGTAGTCCAGTGAAATTAATATATATATTTGACAACATGGTGGCGCCTGGCTTTCGTGGAGCTCTGCTAGGGTTTTTACTAAATGGTTGATTGCTGCTCTCTAGGTGGTGTTGTTTCTACACTTTATCAGTCCTTCTTGGTTTTAGGGTGTTGGTGGCTTTTGGTTAACTGTTGACTAATTTTTCATGGTGTTTCCCCTTTTTTGGGTTAGAGGATATTTGAATTTTACCATTCCTTTGACAGCTTGGTTTATGACTGCTGAGGTTACCCTTTATGCTTTAGAGCTATCTTTTTTCCTGATGGCAGACTCTAGTGCTTTGGATATGGGTACCAATATATAATATGAAAAAGCTACATTTGGTGATATAGTTGGCAAGGGTTTTGAAAAAGTGAAGAACTATAATGACTTAGTTTTTCCTTAATCATTCCATGAGGGCTCGGATCCTATCATTAAACCAATTAGTAGAAAAGGTGGGAATTTTGTTATTTTCTATTGAGAGGATGAAGGATTGATGGATGTCTGTAAGTTTAAACGTATTGGAAAATTTCAACTTGGGAAACCAAAGATGGAAACCATTCACAAGTTTTTGGACAGCCTGAAGTTGAATGGGGCTTGGAGAGTGGGTTTACAAGATGGTTGACATATTCGAATCAATGTTTCTCATGAAGAGGATTATGTTAGGTTATTCTCCAAACAAATGCTCAAATTTAAGGGGTATCTATGAAGCTCCTTAAGAGGTCACTTGATTTTGACCCTAGTATAGAACTTCCTATAGTACCTATTTGGTTTAAACTCCCTAGATTAAAGTTGCATTTTTTCAATCACAAAGTGTTATTTAATATTGGTAAAGCATTGGGAAGAACTTTAAAATTGTATGTTCCTACATTCAATTTATATATACCTTCTGTAGCAAGAATCCTGAAAAAGAGAGATATCACTCTTCCTGCTGTGGAGGAGATTTGGTTTGGAACTGAACACAATGGGTATTGGCAAAGAATTATTGCTGAACAGATGCCTTATTATTTTCACCACTATAAATTATTTTGACACACTAATGATAGGTGTTTCAGGTTGCATCCTAATTTAAGAAAAAAGCCAACTGATGTCCCTAAGGTGTCTGATACCTTGATGACTGAAGGTGAGGTCCATGAAGTTAGAGATTTTGATCATGTTATCCTCGAGATAACTGGTATTAGTACTGGTGGCCCCTCCCTTTTAGTGGGGAGGGTCTAGGAAATCCTCCTTTATATGGGGAGGATAATCCTACCATTAGTGGGGAAGGTTTTATAGGACTGATTGGGGAAGGTGGGGAGGTTGGTACCAGCAATGTTTTGCCTGGCCAACCAATTACTGCTCCTCTGGTGGACCCTGCAGGTGAGTATGTTGAGGGCGTTTCTTTGGATAGAATGTCTATCCAACAAATTAATATTACTTTGGAGGAGGATTGGCAAATGCAGAAGTCTAGAAAGAAGAAGAAACGAGCCATGGAGTTAAAAAATCTTATAGAGGGTACTATGAATTTGGTGGAGGTGTATTCTCTGCAGGTACTCTTAACTTCTCAGGTTATAACTAGAGGGAGGGGGAAATCCACTTCCTTTGGATGATGAATTTTTTGTGATGGAATGTTAGGGGTTTGGCTTATCTTAGATCCCTTAAAAGACTCCTTGCCCTTAATAAGATGTACTAGTTCTAAATTATTGCTACTCTAGAGTCTATTTCCTCAAAAAATCAACATAGGATCTTAAAGAACTTCCATGGGCTTCATTTCTTATCTAAAATAAAATATATATACTCTACCGAAACGAAATTTACTGTTTTGTTCTATGGGATAATGAACAATTCCTTCATCTGAATCTCACCCTTGGGAGTAGCAGTGGTCATGCCACTTTTATCTATGCTAGGAGTTCTTCCTAGGCTAGATAGGAGTTGTGGTTTCACCTTAATGATATTAGCAGATCTTTGAACTCCTTCTGGTTAGTGCGAGGAGATTTAAACTATCTATCTTCTATCACTAAAAAATTTGGGGGTAGGGCCCCTTAATGGAACTTAATTAATACATGTAATGATAATATTCAATCAGCTAGATTATATGATTTTGGCTTTAATGGTCCAAAATTTACTTGGAGAAGAAGTAATATATGGGAAAGAGTATAATTTTGATTAATGATGCTTGGCTCAAGGAATTCCTCCTTACTTCTATTCAACATCTCACCATGACCTCCTCTGACCATAAACCCCTTCTATCACTATCTCAGCTTCCCCAACCAAAAGTGAATTGTCTTTTATATATCTTAATATGTGGTCTTAACATTGTGATTCTTTTAGCAGGTGTCCCAGGTCTGGAAGTACTATGGCCCTCCAAATCCTTAGGTTAAACTTTGACTACTTCAAAAGAGACTGGGTAAGCAACTTTATCAGTGGAATTGGGAGACTTTTAGGAATATAGATGTCAGGGTGTAGGAAGCTGAAAGAGATGTAGCACATTGGGAAGCACTACTAGAAGATCACCTTGAGGTTAGTAATAAACTATTAGTTGCTAATGATAAGTTGTTGAATACCGTTGTAACGAAGGAGGAGTTTTATGCCTAGAAAGCTGCTGTTACCAAATTCTGTGAGTGGGATATAAATTCTAAATTCTACCATGCTTATATTAATTATAGAAGAATGTGCAATACTATTCATAAAATTCAAGACTCTCCTGGAAGGTGGCTTTATAAAGCTGAGTCTATTGCTTCCAATGCTGTTAACTATTTTCAAGGAATTTTCACTCAACCTCAGACTTCCAGGACACCTATTTAACTAGAACTTTCCAGGGAGCATATAAAAAACACAAAGAAACTGGATCTTTCTTTTGTGCCTAATTTGAAGGAGATTTGGAATGCTTTAGCTTCTATTGACATCTCTAAAGGTTTTGGACCAGATGGGTTAACAGTAGATTTCTATAAGAAGGCATGGAATATTATCAAATCTGATTTAGTTGAGGCTATCCAGAGCGTTTTCAAGGGTATTGAACTTACTTTAATTGCTCTACCATTACTTTGATTTCCAAAGATAAATCTAAATTCAAATGGGAGCTTTTTTGACCTATTAGCCTCACTAATGTGTTGTACAAAATCATTAGTAAGGTGTTAGCAGCTACAGTTCAACCTCACCTCTTTTAGCTCATCAGTGATAATCAATCAGCATTTGTTCAAGGCAGAAGTATAGTGGCTAATGTGCTACTGGCATAGGAATTGGTACCAGACTTAGAGAGTGCAGAGGGGGTAATGTGATCTTTAAATTGGATATTAAAAAAGCCTATGATACTTTACATTGGGGTTCCATTGAGGATATGCTCACTGCTAAAGGTTTCTTACCTTTAATCATTTCTCTTATTAATAGATGGCTGGCCAATAACTATCAGTTCATCCTTATTAATGGCCGCTCCCATGGGGTTTTTAGTGCTTCTAGAGGTATAAAACAAGGAGATCCTCTGCCCCCTCAATTATTATCCTTGCATTTGATTATATTACTAGGCTTCTTAATCAGGTGGCTTTCATGGCTCCCCATACTTTGTATAGTCATTAACCTAATATGATTATCAATCATTTACCCTTTGCTGATGATGTTATCCTATTTTCCAAAGCTACTAAGCCTATAGTAAAATTGAATCTTCAATGCTTAGAGACTTTTCAATCCAGCTCTGGTTTGAAGTTAAACTCCCAAAAATGTTTGTTGGTGTCCAAAAAAAAGGTTAAAATTGAGATTAAACACTGGATTTCAGATAACTCTGGCTTTAGCACAAAGTCCCTTCCTCTGAAGTATTTGGGTGCCTATCTTCTTAAAGGGAGGACTAAGAAAATTCAATTTGATCTCATTGTGGAGAGGGTTCAGGATAGGCTAAATACCTGGGTGAACTCTTTTTTCTCAAATGGTGGTAGAGTGACACTCTTAGAAAGTGTTATGGTAACCCCACCTCTTTTTTTTCCTAGATGGCTATTATGAATGGATTTTCAATAGATTTCTTTAGGCTGGTCAGAGGAAATAAACCCATTGGGTCAGTTGGCACAAAATCTGTAAGGTTACTAAGGCTGGGAGTTTAGCATTTAAAAGCTTTCAGCAAATATTCTGCACTAACTTTTGTAAGATTTGGGTAAATTTTAGAACTCAATCTTTTTTTGGGCAAAATATATGTTAGGTAAATACTATAAGGAGCAACATCCTACACCTGTGCAAAGAAAGCTAATATAACTGGACTTTGGAAGGCAAACTAGCCTCTAAGGTCCCCTTTGTTGCTGATGGATCTTTACAGGTAGCTACTTTCTAGGAGGAGGATGGTTGGAAAACTCAGAAATTGCAACCCTTAGTTGATCCTTCCTTAGTTAACAGTATTCTGAAAATCCCTATTGTACCGGCTAAGAAGGATAGATTGGTCGTTAAGAAGAGTCTTTCCCAATCTGTGACTTCAAATTTTATGCACCAATGCTTTCCTGAACAGGATGTTAATTGGGGATCTAGGATTTGGTGTAACCTTCTCTTCCCCTCAATGTCCTTTTTCAGTTGGAGGTTGTTCCATAAGTTATTGCCCACTAATGAAATCCTTATATTGAAAGGGTTAAGGAGACCTTCCTGGTGTGTTCCATGCAAGCAAAAGGAGGAGTCTCTGCATCATGTTTTTTTAAATGTGTGGTGGTGTAAAAAGTTTGGAGGAGCATTTTGAGAAAGTTAAGGATATCTACTTTACAGCTGTCCTTGGAGATTTTTTCCAGTTTTGGAGGGATTAGCTGGATAGCCAATTTTTGGTTGTGCCTTGCATTTTTGCTTGATTTGTGTGGATGGCTAGAAATAATATCAAATTTAAGGAGGCTAAGCTAGAGGTACATGGGATTGCTAATAACTGCCTTGTGTATTGACCAAAGGAAAATATGTTAAGATTTTCATACCTATTTTATACTATTTTTAATGATATTGCACTTTAAAGAAATGTATTTTAGATGTTTTGTTGCAGGAATGATGAATTAGGGTCATTGGAGTAAAGAGATACAAAAATGAGCGAATTTGGAGCAAAAAGGACCAAAATGTGAGGATTTGAAAGAGGCTGCTGATGGCAAATTTTCCCGAGACTACAGGACAAAATTCTTCAGAAGCCCGCCGACGGCGTCCTTGAGGCCGCCGACGGTGAGATCAACGGTTATGCCTACTCAAGCTTTGGATAAGGCCAAATTTTTAATGGATGCTTAGGCAACTGTTGGGAAAGCTCATCCACAACTTTAAAAGAACATTTTGGCCAAAAATTGAAAAGTCCTGGATGTTAGAAAGGCTCTAGAGGTTAGAGAGGTTCCATTAGTGTGTAACAATTGTGAGGGTTTCTTCGAGAAATTGTAAGAGTGGGGGGAAAGTGAGAGATTTCTTCCTCCTTGCTACTTCAAAGAGGAATTTTGTGTGTTGTAAAGAATGGAAGAGATTCAGACGAACTTCGAGGAGTGTTCTTGGGGAGAATTTAGAGATAAGTTATTTACTTGTTGTAGTTTTGTATGACTTTGATTTTATTTATGAATTCCGAGTTTTGTTGTGTTTTCCTCATGAGTTCTGAGTAGTTTTCTCTTTCTTTCTCCTTGTCTCAAGATTTATGAAATAGTGATTTGAATTGGCGAAGCCATGAAAATGTTTAAGAAATTGTGATGATCGTTTCACTTTGATCTTAATTTACTTTCAATATGGTCAATTGATTTGTTAAAATATGTTGAGTTTTACAACTAAAGTGAAGATTACATTCAAGATTGGAGGTCAAAGCCCTTGTCAAAGCCCTTGGAAGTTGGGTGCAAATAAATAGGGAAATAATATTATCGGGCGTAGAATTGGAGAATCTAGAGTGATAGACTAAAATCCCCAATTCTGTCCTATTGTTTGGGTGCTGAAGTGTAGATGTTAGCCCTCAGGTGCGTAGGAGCTCCAAAGTGAGAGCCGGTATCCTCCTAGCCTAGCCGCAGATTCAGTAAACAAGCATAGGATTAGTTAATATTCCTTATGCCTAGACCAAAGGGTAAATAATAGGTATGCTCCTATTTAGCACAATATAAATTGAACTAATTCATTTTATCCATTGACTATAATTTCTTGACAAGGAGAAGAATGCTTGTTATATATTGAATATCACAAATAAACCCTATTTTATATCATTAGTTATTTTATTAGTTATTAAAGTATCTATTTATTTCAATTGCCTATTAGTGACAGATAAGCAATTTGAACGTCATTGTTGTGATTAAAGTATTGCTTTCCTAAGGTTTTAGTCCGTAATTCTAAACTACTCCCTGTGGGATCGATATCTAGAACTCCATTAGAGCCCTATATTACTTGAGCGATACGTATGTTTGCGTTGACAAATTTGACTTTAACATTATTGAATATTATATTTATTCATCTTAATCAAATTAGAACACATCTATAAAGTCGCGACCAAGTCTTTAGATGCCGTTGCTGGAAATTAAATCTTCTAGTAGCGCCATCAAATTCTTGTATTTGTCAATTTAAAAAAAAAAGTCGGTCACTAACCTTTCAGATGGAGGAACGAGAAAAATTGATAGGTACGACTTTAAATTATTGCATTTACCTTTAGGTACTTCTTGCTTCAAACTTGCATGTTAACCAATGATGTCACCATGCATGAAAATTAAAACTACTAGGATAGCCATAAAACCAAAACAAAAATTTAAAAATCAAACAAGATAAAATTAACTGCCACAACATTCAAAATACAAGATAACTCAGAATTTAAGCACAAACATCACAAAACAAAAATCACAACTAAATTAAAATGTCTCTATCGGATGATCGGGAATCCCTCAGAGGAGGTAACCTACGGTTGCTAATGAGATTTCTGCAAATCCTACAGCAGATGAGATTCACTTATCTATCCAAAATCTTGATGTAGCTGCTAATATAATTTAGCTTAAAATTGTTATTATCCAAATGGTACAAAACAATCAATTTGGAGGTACACCAAATGAAGATCCTAACTTACACCTCGCTAGTTTGTTAGAACTATGTGCTACTTTTAAATATGACAGAGCCTCAAATGATGTTGTTAGACTTAGACTTTTTTTATTTTTCACTGAGGGATAAATCTAAGGTGAGGTTAAACTCGTTAGCATTAGGATCTATTAGAACTTGGGGAGAAATAATTTAGCTTAAAATTGTTATTATCCAAATGGTACAAAACAATCAATTTGGAGGTACACCAAATGAAGATCCTAACTTACACCTCGCTAGTTTGTTAGAACTATGTGCTACTTTTAAATATGACAGAGTCTCAAACGATGTCAAATGATGTTGTTAGACTTAGACTTTTTTTATTTTTCACTGAGGGATAAATCTAAGGTGAGGTTAAACTCGTTAGCATTAGGATCTATTAGAACTTGGGGAGAACTATCACATAAATTTCTATCCAAATATTTCCCTCCATCAAAGACTGCTAAACTAAGAAATGACATAACATCATTCTGTCAGATTGATGGAGAGTCAATATATGAAGCTTGGGAGAGATTTAAAGATCTTCTTAGGAAGTGTCCTCATCATTCGTTACCAGATTGGTTAATAATTCAAACTTTTTATAATGGATTAGTGGGATATCTTAGATCGATTATAGATGTTGTGGCTGGTGGATCTTTAATGTCAAAACCTTTTGATGAGGCTTATTCAT
>NW_018221659.1:127180-128044 GCF_001263595.1 Phalaenopsis equestris
TTCTTCATGGAAGAAAATGATGGAAGAAAATTCATCAGGGCAATTTGTGGATGTTCAACCTTCAAATGAGACCTTAAATGCTATTAATAGACCAAACACCCCATATTCAAACTATTATAACCCGTGTTGGAAGAATCATCCAAATTTTAATTGGAATAAAAATTCTTCAACAAATCAACAATGGGCAAACAACTCACTGAACCCATTAAGAAATTCATCCAACCATAGAAATGGTAACTATAGACCTTCTTATCCTCCAGAATTTAACAGTAATACTCAAATTAAGGAGAAGAAGTTATCTATGGAAGAACTGATATTAAGCATGGGTCAACAATTACAGAATCAAGGAAATCAATTACAGATCAGGAAATCAATTACAACTTCAAGGAACTGTTATTAAGAATATTGAAAACCAATTAGTGCATATCGCTACTGCTCTTAGTAACCGAACATTAGGAGCTTTTCTGAGCACTATGGAACCAAATTCTAAAGATCAAGGAAAAGAACAAATCAAGATGATTCAATTACGAAGTGGAAAAGAATTGGAGACAAGAGTGCAAAAAGAAATAGAAACTGAAAAAGAGAAAGTGGATACCGAAAAGAGTACCCAGATTTAGAGTATCCATTTACACCAATGAAAATTACTGTGGAGAAACCTCCACCACCGTTTCCTTAAATATTGAAGCAACACAAATAGAATAAACAATTTTCCAAATTTATAGAAATTATTAAGAAGTTAACGGTAAACATCCCCTAAGTAGAAGCTTTAAAGCAGATGCCCAATTATGTGAAATTTATGAAAGATATTTTGAATAAGAAAAGAAAGTTCACAGATAACCACAGATAACGAAACTGCAAAGAATG
>NW_018221659.1:128162-129413 GCF_001263595.1 Phalaenopsis equestris
CTTTATGTGATTTGGGAGCCAGCATTAATCTTATGCCTCTATCAATCTTCAAAAGATTAGGATTAGGAGAAGTCTCACCTACTTCTGTAACTCTTTTGTTAGCGGATTGTTCAGTTACTTATCCTAAGGGAGTTATAGAAGATGTGTTCGTAAAAGTTGATAAATGTATCTTTCCTGTGGATTTCATTATTTTAGATATGGAGGAAGATAAAGAAATACCTATCATTTTAGGGAGACCATTTTTAGCTTCTGGAAAAGCTATGATAGATGTTCATAAAGGAGAATTAACTATAAGAGTTAATGATCAAGAAGTGACTTTTAATATTGCAAAATCTATGAAATACCCTGCTGTTGAAAGAGATAATGAATGTTTTCACATGGAAATTATTGAACATCTACTGAAAGAACATTTTAAAGACTATTTTGAAGATAAAATGCATTTTGAAAAAGAAGAGCATTTTGAAGAACAAATTGAAGAGAATGATGAAATTATTTTGGATAAATTAGAAAATGAAGAATTATATTATGTTCAAGAAAGATTTAAGATGTTGGATATCATAATAAAATGCTGATAAGAATCTATTTCCTTCAATTATAAAACCACCAAAACTTGAGTTGAAAACATTACCTAACCACTTGAAGTATGTGTTTTTGGGAGACTCGTCTACATTACCTCTTATTATGTCTTCAGAATTAGATGATCTGCAAGAGCAAAGACTGTTAGATACATTGAAAAGATATAAGAAAGCTTTTGGTTGGACCTTAGCTGATATTAAAGGAATCAGTCCTTCGATCTGTATGCACAGAATTATATTAGATGAACAATATAAACCAAGAGTTGATCAACAAAGGAGATTAAATCCGATGATGAAAGAAGCAGTAAAGAAGGAAACTTTGAAATGGTTAGACAATGGAATTATATATCATATTTCAGATAGTGCGTGGGTAAGTCCAATTCATTGTGTTCCTAAGAAAGTAGAAGTGTTGTTGAAACAAAAGAAAATAATGAATTAATACCTATCAGACAAGTTACTGGGTGAAATATTTGTATTGATTGTAGAAAATTAAATACTGCCACCAGGAAAGATCAATTCCCTTTACCCTTTTTAGATCAAATAGTGGATAGACTTGCTGGGCACAAATATTTTTGTTTTTTAAATGGATATACCAGTTACCATCAAATTCCTATTGCTCCCGAGGATCAAGAAAAAACAACATTTACTAGTCCTTTTGGAACTTTTGCTTTTCGAA
>NW_018221659.1:131352-131602 GCF_001263595.1 Phalaenopsis equestris
TCGGAAGATTAACCAAAAGAACTTTGAACCAGGAAAAGAAGTTTTGCTTTAAAATACTAGGTTGAAGTTATTCCCTGGAAAATTGAAGTCTCGTTGGTTAGGATCATTTACTATGACTCAAGTTTATACTTACGGAGCTATTGAAATTGAAGATCAGACAATGAGAAATAGATTTAAAGTAGATGAATATAGATTAAAACCATATTATGAGGGTAAAAGACCAAATATTAAAGAGGTATTAATGATCAGT
>NW_018221659.1:131908-134955 GCF_001263595.1 Phalaenopsis equestris
GCGGCGGGTTTTTCCTGAGAGTCCAGATAAAATTAATACAGAGGCACGCCGACGGTGCCATCGAGGCTGTCGACGGCAAGACCAGTGAGATGACGGTTTCTTGTGTTCGAGTGGCGGTTTTTGAAGGTTTTTGGGCGGGAATAGTGTTTTTAAACTAAAAAATTTAAATTCTAGTTCATATTTTTCCTCCAAAAATGAAGTGAAACTCTGCCAATTTCATTTGTATGGCATCCAATACCTCTGATAATCCCAGAATGCGAGTTTTCAAACGGTGAAAGTTTAATAGTGCGTAAGCGCAGCGAATCTTCAACAAGTTGCTGACGAAGAAAAGATTAATCAAAGAACAAGGATTCGTGAATCACGGATTGATTAATCCCACGACTGATATTAAAGAAACGATAGTGCGGCAAAGATGGGAAGTGCTGTGCTACACTACTGCCGCCGTGGTGGTTCCAGTAGTAAAAGAGTTTTTTGCAAATTTACATGGAATCAACCAAAAAGTTGTTTATGTGCGGGGAAGATGGATCACTTTCACTTCTGCACAGATCAACAAATTATATATGATAGAGAATGTTTCTATCTTCCACTAGATGAGTGAAATTTACCATTATTTAGCGGATGAAACTGACGATTGGAAAATGAGAGAGAACGAGTATGTTAGTTTTTCTGCAAAACTTCCAAATCTCGTTTCGAAACATTGACACTTTTTCATTTCTGCCAAACTGTTACCGACAATGAAGATTGGTAAAGTTTCTAAAGAAAGTGCCATTTTAAATTACTGCATCCAAAGGTGATTACCGATCGACTTTGGATCTATAATTGTGAAGTCAGTTTTGGGCCTGATCATTCACGAATCCACTTATGGGCTCGGACACCCCTCCACAATTTTCTCACTTTACAGTCAGTTCCAAGTGTCCTATGAAAATTGGGAAAAGGTACTGCTACCTTGGAAGCCTTTGGATCCAACTGAAAGATTCTCATCATTTGAAGATGAAAATGAAATGGCCATGAAAGATCCAACTGAAAGATTCTAAGAATTCACTGCCAGTTCAACCCTTAGTCCCTGATAAGTCTTTAGTGATCCTGCGCCGAATCAAGAAATTGGAAAAAGAGGTCCAAAATGTTATGAATGCGATTAATAATATGTTGTATTTCTTTGATCATTTAGACTAGAGGATGAAGGAACATTTCAAACATTCTAGGATGAAAGAAAATTTTTCTCACTCAGATAGTTTGATACGAAGTTTGATACGGCTGATGAGACGGATGAAATTGATAGAAGAGGATTCCACCAAAGAATTCCCATTCCGACCCTTCTATAACCTCTTCTTTCATGTGCAATCATTGGGTGATCTCTGATGAGAGGTTGAGTTCGACGAGTCTTGCTTCGTCAATGCGATGGCTCAAACAAAATTTACTTCCATATTTAAAGGAAAGAAGTGCTTACAAGATCAAGTTTTTGAAAGTCCGGGAGGAGAAATTGAACGAGTTATTGCCGAGCGGAGGTGGGAAAACTTTTGTTACACCACCAATAAAGTGGATGCAAAAGTTGTGAAGGAGTTCTACGCCAATGTGATTTATTCTAATGACGGAATCATTCAAGTGTGTGGATTCCCTGTTGAATTTACTGCCGCCCGCATCAACACTTTTTATGAAGTACCACACTTTTATAGCTGCCAATATGAATCTTTTAGTATGATGGCAGGCCCCCTCAATAATGTGATCAACTTTCTAACTGATGAGAAAGAAACATGAAAGATAAAGCTGCGAGAAAGGGTAAAATTTTCTGCTTCCATGCTGAATGCCACCTATAAGGCGTGTCACTATTTCATTTCCTCTACTCTGTTACCGACCTATCACCATAGTGAGGTAACTAGAGATAGAGCTATTATGAATTTCTGTATTCAGAATAGTTAAACTATAAATGTGGGGAGAATAATTCTTAAGAATATATTGACTACGGCAAGGAGTGAGACTAGTGGAGGTCTAGGACATCCTGGACTTATTTATACAATTTACAAACTTTCTGGAGTAGAATTTGGAGATGAAGAATGGGTAAGTAGAAACCCATTAGTAAAGCTAATTTGAAGACTTATGAATCCCATGAGAAATGGAGAACTAGGAGTAGAAGTCAAGAACCTTCTACTAGTAGAGATGTCCCCTCTACAAGCTATGACCTTCCACCTTCTAGTTCCCCTACCCTCTCTGATTTGATGAATGAGTTGACCTTGCAGCAAAAGAGCATAGAATTGATAAGTGAAAGGATTGGAGGTTTAGAACTTCGACACGATTATGATAGTGAGTACTTTCAGAGGCATTCAAATTTTGAGGTAGCCTATTATGAAGCTCAGGCCCAACACTACAGAGGAGAGCCTGATGTTACTTTTCCTGAATGCCCCCAATATACTCAGTATCAACCCAATCCACCTGCTGATCAAGGAGATGAAGATATAGCTTAGGATATTGATATAGAATGAAATTGATGTACTTATATTTGTATTTTTATTTTATGTATTTTGTTTGTAAGAGAAATTGATGTTAATGCATTTGGACTTTCATTTTGTGTACTTGGATAATTTTAATTTTTATAAAGTTAGTATGGTAGTTAAATGTGCATGTATAGTTTAATAGATATTGAGTAGAATTGTGGATTGTAATGTGATTTTTATTCCACATTTTAATTTTATTTGTTTAGTATTATGATTGCGTTATGAAACGTTGTGCTTCTTTTAGTTTTATACTTATTTCAAAATTTAATTACCCAAAAATTCCTCTAATGATTTATATGTGTAGAAAGCTCCTAATATTACAGACCAGGTGAAGTAAAAATTTGAGAAGGCCTGCAGAAATTTCAGAATGATGAAAATGCCTACAATACTGAGGTATGATTTATATTTATAGTTTTTCTTTCCACCATATTTAAAAATGTAAGTTTGGGGGAGGAAAGAAAAAGATTCACTATTAAATTTCCTCTATTTCAATATTTTTAAAAATTATTTATATGATTTCATGTAGTGAATTTAATTCAGGTAACTATATTTTTATAA
>NW_018221659.1:135920-136762 GCF_001263595.1 Phalaenopsis equestris
AAAGGACCAAAATTTGAAAATTTGAACTGGGCCGCCGACGAAGCTCTTGACCCAGCTGACGGCGAGTTTTTCCATAAACTACAGGACAAAATTCTTCAGAAGCTCGCCGACGGCAGCGAGATCGATGGTTATGCCTACTTAAGCTTTGGATAAGGCCAAATTTTGAAGGGATGCTTAGGCAATTCTTGGGAAAGCTCATCCACAACTTTAAAAGAACAACTTTAACAAAAATTAAGAGGTCTAGAGAGCCTGGAAAGTCCTGGATGTTAGAAAGGCCTTAGAGGTTAGAGAGGTTCCATTAGTGTGTAACAATTGTGATGATTTCTTCGAGAAATGATTTCTTCGAGAGATGATTTCTTCGAGAAATTATAAGAGTGGAGGGAAAGTGAGAGATTTCTTCCTCCTAGCTACATCAAAGAGGAATTCTGTATGCTGTAAAGAAAGGAAGAGATTCAGAGGAACTTTAAGTAGTGTTCTTGGGGAGAATTTAGAGATAAGTTATCAACTTGCTGTAGTTTTGTATGACTTCGATTTTATTTATGAATTCTAAGTTTTGTTGTGTTTTCCTCATGAGATCATAGTAGTTTTCTCTGTCTTTCTCCTTGTCTCAAGATTTGTGAAATGGTGATTTGAATTGGCGAAGCCATGAAAATGTTTAAGAAATTGTGATGATCTTTTTACTTTGATCTTAATTTACTTTCAATATGGCCAATTGATTTTGTTAAAATATGTTGAGTTTTAAAACTAAAGTGAAGATTACATCCAAGATTCAGTGAGGTCAAAGCCCTTGGAAGTTGGGTGCAAATAAGTAGGGAAATATTATTCTCGGGCGTAGAATTGGA
>NW_018221659.1:138593-171900 GCF_001263595.1 Phalaenopsis equestris
GAGCTGGAAAAGTAAAGTTTTGGAAACCTTCCTAACTCTACGTTGTATATTTTGTGTCCTTAAATTTTAAGGATAATATTATTAAGTAAAACGTATTAAGTTTAAAAGATCCCTAAGGAATTCACCAGGTTAAGAGTAGGGAGCAGATCCTTGCAACCTTCTTAATGTCTGGTGAAAGGCTTTGGGTTCATTTAAACTTTATTATGTTACTTAATAATTCATCCTGAATATCCTGATGCTCAGTGAACATTGATGTCTTGATTATCCCCAAGAATAAGGTAAATGTCATTTTACCTTTTAATTTGAAAATTATGTAGGTGAAGACCCTTTAGGGGACACATTAGTGTTATTGAGAACACTTAGCCAAATTTTTAGTCCTAATTGGACTTGTGGTGTTTTAAAAGAGTTTGATTATATTGATTTTTCTAATCCTCTTTTAACAAGTGGATTTCAACTTAAGTTCACCACTAAGTCTTTAAGACCTAAGTGAATGTATTAAATGTGTGTATTAATTTTGAAAAGATTTAAATGATCATTATCAAGATCATTTAAATATCATTTTGATTATCAAATAAGGGTATGGAATCATTAATTTCCAAAATTATACCCTTAAATTTGAATGTCATTTTATGATATATCTGGATAGTCTTTAATTATTTTGAACTTTACTATCCTCTTCTTAAGATCAAAAACTTGTCACATTGCTTCACATAACAAATTTATATTAGCTTAAGGAAATAAAAGAAAATAAAAGAAAGAAAAAGAACAGAAAAGATGTGGGGAGAAGCTTGGGGAGATGCCTAATTAAAAATTAGCTCCACTTGAATCATCTTAAAGAAGAAGGCTTAACCACATTTTCTAAACATTTATTTGAGTATTAGTTTTTTTACTAGTAAAGTTTTATGAAGTTCTTTCTCATATGAATACTTTAAGTGACTTTAATATGACAATTTGTAATTTTTGTTGAAAAGAATAGAGAATCAGAAACCTTGGACTTGATTACTAAATATTCTTATACCTTAAGTATTAAATGGAGTTGTTTTAAATTTTTCTTAAGTTTTCCTATTATATTCAGTAGACTAAGATATGGAAATCTAGAAGTTAAATTATTTACCATAAGTCATATTTTTATATATTGTAGGAGTTACTTGAGGATAAGTAACATGTAAGTTTAGGGGATTTTGATGCACTAAAAATATATTAATTTTTAGACCTATATTTTATACTCATTCTTAGTGATATTGCACTATAATGGAAGGTATTTTTATGTTTTCTTGCAGGTTGTTCTATTTTAGGACTTGAAGCAAAAAAAGAAGCAAAAATGATGAAATTTGGAGCAAAAATGAAGAAGTTCAAATTTGTTCAATATCGACGACGTCAGAAGGAGCACTGACAACGTCCTTTGATAGTGAGCATCGAATTAAATTGAGGAACACTGGTGCTGATGGTGTCAGAATGGGTGCCAACGGCACCAATGTCGGTTCAACCCCTATTTCTAGAAGATTCGATGAATTTGTACACTTTTTGAAGAGTTTTTGTAAGAAACTATTGGAGAACCAACTCTAGGCTTTATTTGGGGCCGAAATTGATAAAAAGTGTGACTCTTCCTGACATTTCATCACCCCAATTCAACCTTCTACGCATCACACATTTTTTCATTTTCATTCCACAACCATTTAGAGTTTATTGTTCTTATAATTTAGAGTTTTTTGGTGAGATTAAGTGTGAACTCTTCTCTAAGAGTGTTGGAGAAGGAGAAAAGTGAGAGATTTCTTGTTCCTACATTTTCTAGAGGGGGCTACAAGGCATTTACTCTGAGAAAGAGTCTCAGATAAGTGTTGTTTGTTTATTAGTGTTGTATGAAATTTCTTTTTTATATAGAAATTTGTGTTTTGTTGTATCTTTCTCATGAAGTCTGAGTAGTTTACTTTATCTTTCTCCCTACTCTGAGATATGGTGAAATGAAGAGGTAATATGGATGTGCCAATATTAAAATATGAATTAAATTATGATGATTTTTCAACTCCAAACTTAATTTACTTTTCAATCTGGCTTATTGAATTGTTAAAATATGTTGTGAATTATATGATCCGGGAAATGGAGTACGATTTCTACAATAGAGTGAGGATCACATTTGATTCCATGAAGGAGAACTTCATTCATGGAATTAAGTGCAAATAAATAGGGACATATACTTTGTTAGGTGTAGAATTGGAGAATCTTTAGGGTGACATACTAAAATCCCCAATTTGGTCTTAGTATTTAAGAGCTAAAGCGAGAGTTAACCTTCAAGTGAATGGGAAGTCAGAGCTCTAGAGTGGGAGCCAGTACCCTCCTAGCCTAGCCACGGAATTAGGGACTAAACCAGGGACTAAACCTGGGATTAGGAAATGATTTTCTGTAACACTGTATGAGGGTAGAGAATTAAAATTGCTTCTATATGGCATAATACATATTTGAATCATTTACCTCATCTCATTTTACCAAAATCTCACTATAGTGGGAAAGATTCTTTTTCACATATGAAATCTTCGTCACATAAACATAGTTTAAAAGTTTAGCAGTTACTGTTTAAAATTTGTATTTTAGTTTTCTTATTAGATTAAATAATTTAGTTTTGATAATATCTTAACATTCAAAATTAGTGACAATAACTTTGTTTTGACTTTCTGTAAATTTTCTAGTAAATTTATCATTTCAAATTTAAACATTCCTCGTGAGATCGATATTTGGGGCTTAAATAGAACATCCTTTATTACTTGATAACGATACGTATACTTGCGTAGAATCCCAACATTAATTTCTTAAATTTCTAACTCATAAAATATTGCATCAAGCTATTGGCACCATTGCATAGCGAAGTCAAGTATAAAATTTTTATGCAACTATTTTCACATCCGAGATCACCTAACAACATGTAGAATCAAAGCCCCAAAATTCAATTCATGGTGAAAGGTCTATGCAATAGAGAATCAAAATAAGGAAAAAACCATTTAGTTAATTAAAAATGAAACTTGCATCAAATGGACATGAAAATAATTCTCATTGTTCTCCTCTATTTACTGAGTAAGAGGGTATTTTTATTTTATTTTTGTGATTTTTCTACACAAAGTTATGGATTTTTGAATTTCTAAGGGTTTAAATAAATAGGAAAAACCCCTAATTATCTACTTATCCAAGCGGTGCCACATCAACCTACAGCGGCTCTGAAACTCCATGTGGCACGCTCCCGTTTGACGCCGCCGTCCACGTGTCTGCCCCATCAGCTCACGGCTCTGCTCCGTCTCCTCGTCCGGCGCAATCAGAGCCTTCCATTTGATAAACACACGATCCAACAGCCACAGGTCATTGTCCCTAAAGCCTCTAGCCTAAGAACTATCCACCTTCAAACACTAATATCTCTCTCGATACTTAACCAAATCAAGTGAGGTTTGTTCCTATCTACTCGTGTTGATGAGACACACACATCCATATAGTTAATCAAACCCTAAATCAACTATATGCTCATGGAGAATTAAAGGAAGCTCAGTTTAGGGTTAAATTTCAATACGTTGTTCCAAGAGGGGAAGCCTCGATTGGATGCTTGTGGAAGCTTCGTGGGGGTCTAAAGAGCCTAGGGATTGAGCCTCAAGCAGTGGTGAATCGCCTAGATATGATTTCGACCAAAGTTGATTTTGGGGTTGGTCAATTTGGGGGTCCAATCAAAGTCCACCTTAGGGTGCTCTGGTGATGGGGCTTTTTTGGGGGATCTTCCTCTCTCTCACTGTGGGGATGGGGTGCATGCAATTAATTTAGATTTGGTGGAGGTTTGGTGAGTGTCCTATTTCGGCCTTAAATTTAAGCTCCAAACTTGAACTCGAGCAGTTGATTTGAGTGGATAAGGGTGGTTAGTTTAAGGTCAAGGGGTCTCAATGAAGCTCTGGAAGCAATTTGATAGAGTCTCCCTAAGGAAATTCAAGCTCTCTTTGTTTGGCCATGGAGGGTGGGTTTAAATAGATTAAATAGAGGGGGGGGGGATGGAGAGGGCACCAAGGGCAATTGGTGGGTGCTTTTGGTTGCTTATGTGAATGCCAATAAGGTGCAAAAATACAACTGGGATGAGCCAACTTGGATGGGTTTAATTTAGAGTTTTATCCATGGGGGAACACTTGGGGTGGCTTTTCCGGCAGCCAAGGTGGTCGACCGACCACGAAAGGGTCACCGTCCGACTTAAGGAGGTCAGGGTTTGGTCTTGGTGAATTCAATTTGGGTTGGTCATGTGTAAAGGAATGGAATTGAAATAGTATGAGGAAAAGGCTATTTTGGGTCAAATTGGGTCAAAGCATGGTTTGGGTTGGGTTCAGCCACCAAGGTTGGTTTTAGGCTGAAGAGGATCAGATGGGTCAGCTAAATTGGCTTGGAGAAGTTTCCATCCAAGTGATTTGGTTAAGTATGAGGTTTAGAGGATTCATTATAAGGGTTTAAAAACTTTTTAAGGAGACTTGAAAGTGGCTTGGTCTGTTGCCATTAAAAGTTTGATGAGGTGCATAACTCTCATGATTTTTCTATGGCTTGGGAGTGGCTTCATAAGGGTTTAAAAACTTTTTAAGGAGACTTGAAAGTGGCTTGGGCTGTTGCCATTAAAAGTTTGATGAGGTGCATAACTCTCATGATTTTTCTATGGCTTGGGAGTGGCTTCATGGCTTGCATAAGGCTTGACTAATTTTCATGAGAAGGGATTTTTGAATTTATAAGATATTTAAGTGGAGTTTGGCATGATTCTTGATTTGGAATGATTTGATTTTTTTATTTAGAACTTTAGGAGTGATTTTATTTGAAAGGATGATGGGGACAAAATACATCATGTGGGCTTTTAATTGAATTTGGGCATTTTGGAATGACTTAAGGATTTGGAATTTTAAAATTGAAATTGAATTTGGGCCAAAACTTAGGCTAATTGAATGTTGAGTTTCATTTAGGAATATTTCATGAGGGATTCGGAAGAATCTCAAGTGATTTTGAATTGAATTGGGAGGTTAACTTGGGGAATTTAGGCATATAGTCAAAGTTGGGGCTTTTTGATTTGGGTGAAATTGGGTTTGCAATTGGGTCAAATTGATATTGAATTTTGTTTACATTAAGATTAGGGATGTTGAATCTTGACTTGGAATTGAAATTGGGCAAGATTGGGGTCAATTGGGCAAAATTTGGGGTTAATTTGGGGACATTTGGGCCTTTAAGGGCAAATTGGGGCTTTTGGTCAAATTGGACTAATTTGGTCAAATTGAGTCAATTTGAGTCTTATTGATAATAAAAAATTAAAATTAGGAATATTTGGGATGATTTTTTATTTTTTTGGAAATTTTTTGGAATTCTTAGGTCATGAGGGGCATTTTGGTAATTTTGGCAATTTTGGGGGTATTTTGGGAATTTGGTGATTTTGATCAATTTAGGTAGTGGTAAGTGGTTTGACATGATGTTTGGGCAAATTTGGGTATTTTGGGTAATTTTGGGAGTTTTGGCAAAAATTAGGGTTGTAGGGATATTTTGGTAATTTGGTGATTTTGAACTAGAATGGGCAAGTAAGTCATGAAGCCATGCCAAAGCAATAGGCGCCTTATGAGTATTCATTTTAGATGCTCAATATGCTGGTTATAACCCTTTTAGCCAAAGACTAGGGGTTTAGGTTCATTCATATAAACTTTCTATAAGGAATCATGGGACCAAATCATGGGGTCTTAGGATTTGGGGTATGTCAGAAAGTTTAGTGCTTGCAAGCCCTTTCAACAATCACCAAACCACCCAGGATTAGTCCTGAGGTCTGAACATCCTATGGGAGACTCCCATTGGGTTCCCGCATACTGATCCCACCTACTAAGTGCTAGAGGTTAAGACCAATATGTGGAACTTCAAGTTGAGCAAAGAAGGGGTTTAGAATTTCTAATTGTGAGGGTCCCTTTTCCAGTCCCTTAGGGATAGTCAGTAAGAAATTCCTATAGCTAGAGCTTAGGCTACTAAAGAGGAAAAAGCTAGACCTCAACCGAAAATGAGGTCAACATTCTTAAAGGAGGTAATTGCTCAAACCTGCCTCACACGTAAATCATTCCTTGGTTGATCGCTTGAAGATTTGCATAAAATTATTTTAATACAAGAACAACAATAGCGACAGTAGTGTAGCAAAGCACTTTCCAACACCTCTGCGGAAATTCTCTTCTACTCAAGTATTCGGCGTGTTGAATCCTTGATTCACAAATCCCCTTTCTTTGAGAAGCCCCTACTACACTAGCACTCGATCATGTAACTTCTACGCATCAAAATTGATAAACTTTCTCTGGTTGAAAATTCCAAATCTATCGGAGTTTTAGAGTGGGAAGCCATAAAATATTTGAAAAGTGGTGAGTCTTCCCTCATTTTCCCCCATAAAATATGGCTTGGATTTGGTTTTTAGGAGTTATATGGAGAAGAAACCTCCAAAAACCACCATTTGACATGTTTTAAATTATTTTCAAACACACAGCGCATCATGCGGCAATTCTCTGGAATTCGGCGCATCATGTGCTAGTTCCAAAATTTTTCACCAATTTGATTTCGATAAAAAAATCTCAATTTTTTCATAAAATTAGTCACATAAAGATGTTTCTAAATATTTTATCAAATATACGGATTATATAAAGACCAAACTTAAGTATACGTAAATTATTTCAAACAAAACAAACTCAAAAGCAAACTAAATAATGATAAATATGGGTTAGCTCCAACAAAACACTTGGTTTAATATCGTCAGCCCGACTTCCTAGTCTTATACTGGTAGACCTAACATTACAGTCTTTTTAAAAGCTGTTCTTTGATCATCAAAATATGATTTCGCTCTGTGCCCATTCATTTTAAATATTCTTCCAGTCTTAGGGTCTTCAATATTAATTACCTCACCGGGATAGACTTTTATAACTCTGAATCACCCTTTCCACTTAGACTTTAATTTTCCAGGAAATAATTTAAATTTTGTATTATATAATAAAATATCTTATCCAGGTTCAAATTCTCTTTTTATTATATATCGATAATGTCATTCCTTCATCTTTTCCTTATAAATCCTTGCATTATCTCCTAATTTCCTCAAACTCATTCAATTGCAATAATCTTTTCTCAACTGCATCTTTCTAATTGAAATTAAATTCTTTCATGTCTAATAAGCTTTATGCTCCAATTTAACTGGTAAGTGACATGTCATCCCAAAAATTAATTTATATAGGGTGTCTTATAGGTAGTCGTGTATGCCCATAATGCAGTATCTAATCTAGTAAACCAATCAATTTTATTAGGATTAACATTCTTTTTCAAAATTCTCTTAATTTTATGATTAGATACTTCTGCTAAACCACTAGTCTGGGGATGATAAGCAGTTGCAATTTTATCCATTTTCTTATATTTTTCCACCAATTTTGCAATTATTGATTCTTAAAATGAGATCATCCATCGGTATGATTACACTCGGCATTTCATATCTTGTAAAAATGTTTTCAATTAAAAAATTTAAAACACTCCGAGCATCACATCGAGGTAAAGCGAATTCTTCAATCCATTTTGCAATGTAATCCACTGCAATCAATATTTATATATTTACCAATGAAGGTATAAATGGTCCCATTAAATCCAATCCCCATGCATCAAAACTTTCAATTTCTAAATTAAAACTTAGAGGCATTTCATTTCTTTTTGAAATATCTTTTAAAATATTACCTACTCTCTGTCACTGATCACATGTTTTGATATATATATATATTAACATCTCTAAATAGATTAGGCCAATAAAAATCCAAATTGTAAAATTATATAAACAGTTCTGTCATTCCCAAAATGACCACCAAATTTAGAATCATGACATTTTTAGATAATTTCTTAAATTTCTTTATAATGCACACATCGTCTTATTATTAAATTTTTGCATTGTCTATAAAAATAAAGATCATCCCAAAAATTTTATTTTGCATAATAAATGAATTTCTTTTATTATTGTTTTATCAGCCCATAAGGTAAAATACCACTAACAATATAATTTACAACATTAGCATACCACTATATTTCCCATCCTTTTACAGCATAAAGTTTTTCATCAAAAAAAGTTTCATTAATTTCTCTCTCCAAATCAAGTATTTCTTCTTGTTTTAGATTAGATAGATGATCAACAAATTAATTATTAGTCCCTTTCCTATAGACTATTACAAAATCAAATTCTTGCATAAGAAGTACCCATCTAATTAAGCTTGGCTTGGTTTAGCATCCTTCTTTTAGCATCCTTCTTTTGCATCAAATATTTAATAGTTGAATGATTAGTATGCACAAAATATTTAGCTCCAATCAGATTTGACCTAAACTTATCAAAAGCATACACAATGGTTAATACACAATGGCTAGTAACTCTCTTCCACTGGTGGTGTAATTAATCTGAGCATCATTAAGAGTCTCACTAGCATAGTAGATAACCTTAAGAAACTTATTATATCTCTGCTTTAAAAGAGCTCATATTGCATAATCACTAGCATCACACATTTACTCAAAAGGTTTCTCCCAATCAGGTTAGACAATTATATGATCAGTGATCAACTTTTCCTTTAAAGTTTGGAAGGCTTTAAGGCAATCTTAATCAAAGTCAAATTTTGTACCTTTATCCAGAAGTTAGCATAAAGTTTTAGTAATTTTGAAAAGTTTTAGTAATTTTGAAAAGTTTTTAATATATCTCCTATAAAATCATATATCTCCTATAAAATCCACCATGTCCTAAAAAGCTCCTAACTTCACTTAATGTAGTAAGTGGATGTAAGTTTGATTTAACTTGTATTTTCACAGATCTACTTCTAGAACATTTTTTGAAATTTTATGCTCAAGTACAATTGCTCCTGCAACCAAAAACTAACATTTTTCCCAGTTTAATAAGAGATTAGTCTTTTTTCAATGTTCCAGAGCTGCTTTTAAATGATTTAAATATATTTTGAATGAAGTTCCAAATAATGAAAAAACATCCATAAAGGCTTCAATCCCTTTTTCAATCAAATCACTAAAAGTTGACATCATACATCTTTGAAATGTTGCAGGCGCATTACATACTCCAAAGGGCATTCACTGAAAAGCAAAAGTTCCATAAGGACTAGTAAATTTTGTTTTCTCTTGATCCTCTGGAGTAATAGGTATTTGGTGATTAATAGGTATTGGAGTAATAGGTATTTGGTGATAACCAGTATATCCATGTAGAAAACAAAAATATTTATGCCCAGCCAATCTTTCCAACATCTTGTCCAAAAAGGGTAAAAGAAAATGATCTTTCCTGGTAGCAGAATTTAATTTTCTCTAATCAATGCAGATTCTCCAACTGGTGACTTATCTTATTGATATTAATTTGTTATGCTCATTTTTCACTACTATCACACCACCTTTATTTGGAACACAGTGAATTAGACCTACCCAAGCACTGCCAAAAATAGGATATATTATTCGAGCATCTAATTATTTGAAAATCTCTTTCTTCACAACTTCATTCATCATAGGATTTAATCTCCTTTGCGGATCAGCTCTTAGTTCCTGTTGATCTTTTAATAAGTTTCTATGCATACAAATTGAAGGATTGATTCCTTTAATATCAGCAAATATTCATCCAAATGCTTTCTTATATCTTTTTTAAGTTTCCAATAACTGGTTTTTTTGCGTATCAGTTAATTATGAGGAAACTCCAACAGGTAATGTAGATAAGTCTCCTAAAAATGCATACTTCAAATGTGTAGGAAGGTTTCTCAATACATGGAATCAAATTCTTATTAATTTCTATAAGGTTTAACATTTCATATTTTTTCAAAATGTAATCCAAATTTTTGTTACTCACTTCTATAGATTCATCTTAAATTTTATCCTCATCTTGATATTCCTTATATTCCTTTTTAAATTCACTTTCAATAGTCTTCTTGAAATATTCATGGCTTAAATATCCATTAATATACATTCTAAAGCATTCAATCTTTTGCTCTTATGCAGGGTATCTCATTAATTTTGCAATATTAAATGTAACTTTATGATAACTAACTCTCATAGTTAGTTCTCCTTTCTACACATCTATCAAAGCTCTTTTAGTGGCTTACAATGGTCTTCCTAAAATATAGGAATTTATTTATATTCTTCCAAATGTATTACAATAAAGTCCACAGAAAAGATAAATTTTTTTAATTTTTCCAAAACATCTTCTACAACTCGAATTTTTTTAATTTTTTTAATTTTTCCTAAAATAATAGGAATTTTTTTAGGATAGGTAATTGAACGATCAACTAACTGAAGTGTTACAATTGTAAGTGAAATATCTCCTAAGCCCAACCTTTTAAACATTGATAACAACATAAGATTAATACTGGGTCCTAAATCACATAAAGCTTTTCCCTAAAATAGTTTGCTAATAGTACAAGGAATTGTAAAACTACCAGGATCTTTAAGTTTTTCAAGAAGCTTTTTCTAAATTATAGCGCTGCACTCTTCGCTGATTGCAATAGTATCCTTATCTACAAATTTCTTTTTCTTATTAAGTGTATCCTTCATGAGCTTCACATAGCTTAGTATTTGTTCCAAAGCTTCAACAAATGGAATGTTTATCGTTAATTTCCTGAAAATTACCAAAATTTTTTAAAATTGATTATATTTATGTTTCTTCTTCAATCTTTGAGGAAATGGATGTGGTGGTCTTTCTGCAGTGATTTTCATTTGTTTAATTGGACTTTCTGCTTCAAAATTACCAACTTCAACTTCTTGTTGAACTATATTTCCTAATTCTTTTCTACTTGCCAGTTGAATAGATTTAATTTCCTCTTTGTTTTGATCTTTAAGATTTGCTTCAAAATTACTAGGCAATATTCCTGGTGGTTTATTGTTAAGTACTGTAGCGATACATCCCATTTGAATTTCCTTGTTTATGATTGTTGCTCCTTGACTTTGTGATTAACTACCCATTTGCAATATTAATTCTTCCATTGATTGCTTTTACTCCTTACTCTACAAATTATTAAATCCTGAGGTGTAATAAGGTTTATAAGCTTGATTACCTTGATTGTTGGAGTTTCATAATGGGTTCGCAGTAGTGTTTCCTCATTGTTGATTTGCAGTATTAGAGTTATTATTACTCCAACTAAATTTTGGATGATTCTTCCATCCAGGATTATAATAATTAGGATAAGGGTTATTAGAACAATTATTTGTTGCATTTAAGGTATCATAAAAATATTGAGATTCTATCATTTGTCCCAATGAGTTTTCCTCAAGCACAGGAGTTGACTGAAAATAATTCATTCCATATTGATCTATCTTCTTTGATATAGCAGCTATTTGGGGAGCTAACATAAATATTACATCAGAATCATGAGTACAACTACTCTTTTTGGATTTACCCTTTCAGAGGACCATTAAAAATTATTATAGCCATCTCTTGAATTAATGAATATGTTTCATCAAAATGCTTTTACATTAGTGATCCATCAACAACAACATCAATTATCGATCTAAGAGATCCAACCAACCCATTATAAAAAGTTTGAATTATTAACCAATCTGGCAATGCATGGTGTTGACACTTTTTAAGGAGATCCTTAAATCTTTCTTAGGCTTCGTAAATTGATTCCCTTAAAACTAACAAGAAGATGTGATATCATTTCTAAACTTAGCACTTTTTTAAGGTGAGAAATATTTAGATATGAATTTTTGTGATAAATCAGCCCATGTTCTGATAGATCCATGTGCTAACAAGTTTAACCACATCTTAGCTTTATCCCTTAGTGAAAAAAGAAAAAGTCTAAGCCTCACATCATTATTTGATACTCCATCATATTTAAATGTAGCACACAATTCTAGAAAACTAGTAAGTTGTAAATTAGGATCGTCAGTTGGTGTTCCTCCAAACTAATTGTTTTATACAATTTCGATAACAGCAGGTTTAAGCTCAAATGAATTGGCAGCTACAACAGGGTTTTGTATACTTAAATAAATTTCATTTACTGTAGGATTAGCAAAATCTCTTAAAGGTATCTAATGATGTTCATTTTAATTTCCAGCATTGTTTAAATTGCAAGTCATTTTGCTAAAATGATCTTTCTCTGTTTGCTGTTTTTAATTTTTTCTAACAGTTCTTTCTAGCTAAGAATCATAAGGTACTAAATTTTTAGATCTTATACTAGTCATTAACAAAATAAACCAAATAATAAAAGGCAAGTAACACAGTTAAATAAGAAAATATTCAAACAAAACTACAAACACTCTCTTTTTTTATATTTTATTTGTTTATTATATTTTCAAATAAAATAAATTAAAATACTAATATTTTCCAATACATCCTCGACAACGGCGCAAAAAATTTGATGCGGGGGGGTAGGGGGAGAGGAGATTTAGTGTGAGAAATTTGTAAATATTTTTCAATATTACAAAATTACACATGAAAGATCTATAATAAATATGCAATATAATCCCAACAAAATACCTTTTATGAAAATAATTTATCTTTTAAAACTTTTTTTAAACTACCAAATCCCCTTTAAAATCAATGCAAGTATTCGTATTTCTCAAGTAATAAAGGGCTCGAATGGAGTCCTAGTTATTGAGCCCACAAGGAAGTTCGAAAATCCTAAAAGTAAACTATGAAAATTATTTTTTAATCTAAAAATATAAAAGTAAAAGTAAAGAAAAGTGCAAAGTTTGAAAATTAATTATTCAAGTGAATGCTAATTAAAATGTAAATGTAAGACTATAGAAATTAAACTAAACTAAATACAAGTAAACTTACAAAAATTAAACAAAGTTTTTGTTGTGACGGAAAGTTCAAATTTAAAAAAGCATCATTCCCTTTTACAATGAGTGTATGGATTGTGAAGAAATTAAAATCATTTGAAAATATATATAAAAACTATTTTGTGCCAAATACGAGAAATTCTATTTTTTACACTTTTTTGAGTGCTATAAAGAACATTTACTAATTCAGAGTTTGGTCCATAATTTTGTGGTTAGGCTGGGAGGATACCGGCTACCACTCCAGAGCTCCCACTACTCCCTCACCTAAGGGCTAACAATCTCGCATTAGTTTCCAATCAACTGGAATAAATTAGGGGTTTTAATATGTCACCTTAAAATCTCCAATTCTGCATCCAACAAAGTATGTTTTCTCTATTTATTCACACTCAATCCCATGGATGACATACTCTCCCATGAAATCAAATGTGATTCTCCCTAAGTTGTAAAAATCATATCTCATTTAAGAACATATGTATTTCAACAAGTTTTAGCATTTCAATTTTCCATATCAAAAAGTAAATTAAGATCAGAGTTCAAATCATCACAAATTATTAACATTTAAAACTGTAGAAAACAAAATCTACCTCACAAAACTATATCTCAAAGTAGGGAAAAGGATAAAAAAAGACTACTGAGAATTCATGAGAATGATACTACAAAACATGAATTCAATATAAAAATAAGTTTACAAAACAAAAAAAATAAAAATACAACTTATCTCACAATCATTCCCAAGCAAATCCCTAGAAGTTCTCTCCAAGTCTTTCTCTCTTCATAATCACTCTCAATTCTCTCTTAGAAGTGTAATGAAGAATAAATCTCTCACATTCCCTCTCCTTTTACAGCCTTAGAAGAAAATTCCCTCTTCTCTCTCTATCTAGAACTCTCGCCCACTTTCTCTCTCCCTCATGCCACACACACCCCCACACTTTGACAAATGAGAAGTCTTCCTCTATTATTTCTAGGTTGCCTCCTTTGGAAAGGAATTCAAAATTCCCTCAAAAAGTTAACTCTTTTGAACTCAAATGATGTGTAATTTGATCCACGAGACATATACCGTCATAAAAGAACCTTCTAAAGTGTTTAGATGCATTTAATTACTCCAAGAGGTGTGTAGAACAACTATCCTTTTGAAATTTATGCAAAAATTAGCCTTAAACTACCTTAATTAAGAATTCATCAATGGTGCATCATGCGCCGATCTGGCACATCAAGCATCGGTTCTCTAGATTTTGGCATATCATGCGCCGATTTGGTGCATCTTGCGCCAGTGTCCAAAAATTCATTATTTTGGCTCCAAATTTCATCATTTCTATCATTTTTGCTCCAAATGCCTAAGAATGATATACCTGTAATAAAAACACAAAAATACCCTTCTTTAATATGCAATATCACCAAAATAAGTATAAAGTAAGTACTTAAAATAGTATATTTTTTTGGTGTATCAAAAAGAAAACGAACTCACATCCAACATAAGAGGAAGCAGAAGGGAATGATAATTTAGGTATTAGCCTTGAGAATCATAATTAGAATTTAGGTACCGACCGTAAGAATTTTGATTTCACTACATTAGGAAGGAAAGCACAAGGACTCACATCAAACCTAAGAGGAAGTAGAAGAGAATCAGAGTTTAGGTACTGACCCCGAGAATGAGAATCAGAATTTAGGTATCGACCTCGAGAATTAAATTTCACTTGAGGAAAAAGGCCCGGAGACTTGTTTTCTAACTCATGATAAAGGAAAGATTCCAAAGATTCGGTGAAAATCTGTGGAGACTCACAGAGAAATGAATCATGGAATTTGTGAATTTTTGAGGATGGTGAAATGCTCGTGCACGAGCCATGAGGTGTTGGAATTTTAGAGAGAATGTTTCTTTTCTTTTAAGTTTTTAGATTCTTTATTTTTAATTTTTGTTTCATTTTTTGTTTGTTTATTTTGATTTTCTTTTATCTTTTGAATTTCTTTTATTTTCATTTAGTTATCATTATATTTCTATCGTTGTTTGTTCAAAAATTTTTAAATCGAGCGAAGCTCAATTCAGTGGTGTTCATTGTCAATTGCATAGAAACTGAAGGTTCAAGCGACATGTTCATTTCCATTTAATTGTTGAAATATGTACATCATGTGACTCCATGTAGATAGGAATAGACCAAAATGATTTCTGACATCATCCCTTTGGAAAACATACTCAAACAATGTAATTTCAAGTGGAAATCACTCTAAATCTTCATGTCATTTCTCAAAATTTCCACCATTCTTTTTAACCATGTCTACCCAATAAACTACATAAGTAAAAACATCACCTTATAAGTAACTTTCCTTAAATATGTTACTTTTATTTGCACATTTAATGCTTATTTTTAATGATATTACACTTTAAAGAAAAGTATTTTTGATGTTTTTGGGTGTAGGTACACTAAATGGAGCAAATGGAGCAAACACTAAATGGAGCAAATGGAATGGAGCAAATTATAGTTAAATGAAGCAAAAAAGGCCAAAGTTGATCTAGCACCTAGGTATCAGGCTCTCTTGGAAATTTTGAGAGCTCTATTTAAAGAGACATCTGGAGAATCAAAAGGGAGAATTTGGAGAGGAAAAAATGGAGTCTTTTGTAGAGAAGTGTATTTATCCTAGAGAGGAGAAAGTCCTGGAGGCTTTCTTTCATTTTGAGGAGAAGAGGAGAATTGAGAGATATCATCTTCATTACAGTTCTAAGTAAGTATGGAGTGGAATTATAAGGAGAGTGAGTGATTAAAACTAACTAGAAGGATTACTTGGGAAGGAGTTTAAAATAAGTTGTGTATTTTGTTTAACTTTGTCTTGTCTTTTAAACTAATTTTTGTCTATAAATCCATGTGTTGTTGTTTATTCCCCGAGAGATATGAGTAGTTTCTTTTGTTTTTCTCCCTAAAATGAGGAATAATTAGGTGTAGGAATGTTGCTCAGTATAAGTGTTTTTAAAATTCAATAAACTGTGATGATCCAAACTCTATGCTTAATTTACTTCTTAATTTAGCCAATTGATTTGTTATAATCTGTTGTAAAATGTAGTGACCCAAAATGGGCTATGTTATGACATAGTAAGAATCACATTTAGCCTCATATATGAGAATGTAGTCCTTGAGAAAAAGTGCAAATAAATAGGAAAATAAGTTTTGATAGGAAAAAAATTAGAGATTTTAGGGTGGCAGACTAAAATCCCCAATTTTTTCTAGGTGTTTGTAAACTAAAGTAAGATGTTTGCCCAGATGTGAGGGGAAGTGAGAACTCTATAATGAGAGCTAGTATCTTTCCAGTCTAATCACAGGTTTAGGGATCAAACTCTGGATTAGCTAATGTTCTTCATGCACTTGAGACAAGATAAAGAATAGAATTTTTCCTATTTGGCACAATACCTTAGTTATGTTTTAAAATTATTTTCCTACACTAATTATAAACTCATTATAAGGGGAAGGATGTATTATACAAATTTAAACCAGTCATACATTGTTAGTTTTGAGTAATGGTAACTTTACTATTTAAAACCATTTTAAATTGTCCTGCATTTACATTTTGCATTTGCATAGCATACTTAGCATTTCTTTAATTCTATAGGATTAGATATTAGACAAGAACTTATGATTATTTACTAAATATGTTTTCTATAATTTAAAAGTAGGTTTTATTAAAGTAAAATTTACAAATTTTTTTGCTATCTCTATGGGATACTGGGGTTTTGAAAAGAAAATATTATATTACTTGAAATGATATGTATAATTGCATAATATCCTTAGTGTGTCAACCATTTTAATAATCTTTATATATTATTTAATTTTTCACACTAGTTTCTTAATATAAATTGGGCAAGCTTTTGGCCATATTTCTGAACTTAAATAATTGCGTAATTGCAGGTCAGGTCACTAAGCCACCGTCAGAAGTATAATTTTGTATAGGTTTGCATTAGAGGTGTGCTATCTCTATATAGTTTACAACACAAGAGCCTGTAGACTCTCTAGATCCAAATCTGACACGTACTTAAATGGCCTCTTTTCTTCTCTCATTCTTCAAAAGGTGATTGAGATTAGCTATTAAAGAAGTGCTAGAATCCAGTGCTTAGCCACATCTGCCCCATTTCCCTTTAATACCATAACTGAATCTACTTGTAAAGGTATTTTTATTGGCCCTCAGAATTCTCCTTAGCACATTATCTGGTGGTTCATCCTGATCATTATGTTGCATTGGAAATTGAACGACACAGTGTAGAAGTGCCTCAAAAGGTCGTGGTGACTTATGTGAGGTGAGATACAATCACCCTCTTCATATATTTTTAAGATGCTGATATTGCTCACACAATCAGCAGACAACATCTGTTAGGCCACCATTTGCTTGATCATCCTTTTTATAACTCCTGACATTGGATCAACTTCATCTTTATGAAGTATTCCTGGTGGGTTTCCTTCACTGTCCTTGGCAAAATTGTAGCAGTAGCCACATTGTATTGTGATTCTTCCTTTGCCTCACATCCTCTTTTAATGCTCTGAATATTTCTTCCTCCTTAAGAGACCTAGAGGACCCAAGTCCCTAAGGTTTAATACGCACTTGATGATCTACTCTTGCTCGTACACAGATAACTCATTCATATGTAACTCCAAACCATCTAAGATATTGACATATTTGCCTTGTATCCTCTGAAAATACTAAAAATACTACTTCTACACCTTCTCAATTCTTTCCAATTCATGCGCAAGGATAATCTGTAACTATTGGGGTCTAAGGACAAACTACAGGATGTAGGGCTCAACATCAGCGGGCTACTCCCTCACCTTGAGAACAATGTGCATCGTTGACTATCACACCTAGCTTCACCAAAGTAGTTATACCATCCAAAGCAACCCCTTCCTTGTTCTCCTCTGTTGCAAACTTGGTCAATATCTTGCAGATTTGGTGATTATGATTTTCACTTTGAGTTGGGGTGACAGTTTCTCTTCTTCCAATTTGAACCTCTATAGGTATAGGGCTGACGAGCTCACCTCATGTTGTCATCATAATGGACTTCATTTTGCTACTCTCAGCTATCCAACCATCACTTGTCTCTATTTCAATGATTCTTTAAGATCTCCTCTTCTTTGTGGGGATCTGCTTGCCCTTGTTCTTGAATTTCAACACTGACTTGTTTTCATGAAGCTCCTTTTGATCCATGGAACTCAAGACTTCTCCTTCATATTCTAGCCCCGCATGTGCAAAGTTCAAGTTGAACTTGATCATAGATTACTCTTCAGATTTCTCTTTGTCCAGTGCAAGATTCATGCCATCTTTAAAGGTATGGATCAAGCTCCCAGTTGATATCTTCCTGCGAGAACAAGGAAAAGATCAGGGTGCTAAATCAGAAGAACAAGAACAATAAGATCTTAATTTTTAATGAATTTTCTTTATTTAGAAGTTAAATTTATTATTTACGATAAGACAAGTGAAACATATTTCTCTTTATTATATATTTTCTAGGTGCCCAAATTTTATTACCTGGAAATTATCTTTTCTCTTAGGAAAAGAAGATTTATTAACTTTAGGTTCAGACCCAGTTGCATACAATTACTACACTGGTGTTTCTAGGAACAAAAATCAATTCTTAAAGCTTGTTCTTTGAAACATCATGTTGTGTAATACTTCTTGAAGTGTCATCCATTAATAGGAGCATAGGTCGTTCTCCATGGAAATCTACAAGTTGGTAGGAGGCCCTAAAGTAGACTTTCTCAACCATGAATGGTCCTTCCCAAGTCGGCTCGAATTTATATCCTATCTTGCGGTGTGTAAGAATAGATCTTATAAGAATAAGAATAGAGTCACCGACCATAAAATTACTTGGGCATACTAGTTCATCGTGGGCTTGGATCATCCTGGCTTGATACAACTCCAAATTCTGTTGTGCTCATAGTCATTTTGCATCCAAGATTTTCAACTCTTCTAGCCATACTTTTGCATTCTTTTCGACAGTGATCTTTTTGTCAACGACAACTTTGAGGGATTGAAATTGAACCTCTAAATGAAATACGATCTCAGACTCGTACACAAGAGCGTAAGGTGTAAACTGCGTAGGAGTTTTGAATGTCATTTTGTAGGCCCATATGGCTTCTAACAACTGCTCGTTCCAATTTATTTTATTTTCATTCAAAGTTTTCTTTAAGATCTGGATGAGAGTTTTATTAAAAGCCTCGACCAAGTAGTTTGCTCTCGGCTAGTAGATTGTCAAGTAGTGCTAAGTTGTACCGTGTCTTCTGACAAAATTTTTTATTCTTATACACTTGAATGCAAACCCATTATCTAAAATGGTTTTGTGTAGTACTCTAAAATGGTTAGCAATTTGATTCTTGAAAACCTGCAGAACATGGTGTGACTTCACTTCTCTAAGCGGTACTACCTCAGCCCACTTCAAAAAGTAATCTAAAGCTGCGAGATTGAATCAGTGGCCTTTAGAAGATGGAGTTTCTATCAGGCCCATGGTATATGTGCCCCACACTCCAATGACCATGATGTAATGCTCGGATGCAACACATTCGAAGGTTGTTGTAGAACCACCTTGCGCACTTGGCACCTGTGACAACTCTTGGTAATCTTTATGTAGTCGGTCATCATTGCGTTCTAGTAGTGTCCTAACCTCTTAAAATTCACATGTATCTTTACACCCAACTGATGAGTTCCACATAGTCCAAAGTGAACCTCCTTGGAAATACTCTATGCTTCAGACCCATTTGGACACCTCAGCCACATCTGATCAAATGACCTCCTATACATGACATTATATATCAAGTCATAGCATAGAGCCCTCTTCTTGATCTAATACTCAACAGACTTATTCAGGTAGCTTCCCTACTTGTAGATATTCTATGAACGACTGATGCTAGTCATCTGTAGCATCTGTAATTGCTATCACTGCTCTATCTTTTCCCAATCAGTGCAATGTATTTACGTCAACCTGGGATAGAACATGACATCCCTAGATTGTTACTTCAACAGAATCATCCTGTGGACATGTAAATTCTTTTGCAAATCGGGTCAATGTGTCTGCAAAGGCATTTTCTCTTCTCGGAATGTTGTATAGTGTCACATTAGCAATCTGCTTCTGTAGCTTCATTGTATATTGAAAATACTTCTTTAGTTTGAGTTTCAAAATTTTGTACTACATGGCTACCTACTATATAATCAATTGTGAGTTACCATTGATATTGATGTCAATTATTTGCATTAAAATGGTTAATTCATGTCTAGTTATGAGGGCTTCATTAGTTGCTTCATTATTCATATGCGACTCTGTTAGATGGCTAGAGTACCTCAACATTGCTTAATCTAGCATAATGAAGATTAATCCAATCCTTGCTTTTTTTAGGCATTATCATTTGCAAATTTTTGTCCTTTTATGCTGACAAAGCTCTGTAAAAGTATATTTCCACATGTTGAGCACTGGGATCTTCTAAATTCATTATCTGCTTGTCTAGCAATTTATTGTTGAGAAAAGATTCTTCCGGTAAAGGATGCATTGTGATGATAAAACTTGCCCATTTTCGGTCTAAAAAGGCTCAAAAGGTATATCAAGTTGTAATAATATCATGTCGGTACTATTTTGGTTGAGGAGTTGCCCGTCAGAAGCTGTCGGTCACCGGAATTGAAATCCCGTCACCTACTTTGGAAGGATGTTTTAATTTATAAAGGTTTAAGCTTAGAAAAATATGAAATTAAACTGACCCCATACTTTTCATAGTTTAAATGAAAGGGTGCTACACCTCAAACCCTGTATCAATCCCGAAGGATAAACACAAGACTCTATGATGACGCTCGATCACATAAACTAAGAAATATTTGACGTCCAATTGGTCTGCAAAACAGTGTTATTCATGGAAAATTTACCCTATTTAATATATAAGATTAAATAGGATTTATATTAACTAGGTTCGGAAAAAGCTTCCTATAAGGGCAAGCCCTTATAGTTAATTACATCCTAAATGACCAAAGTCACTTAAGAAAACTCTTGATAAAAATCAGGAAATATTATCTTCAAGGATTTCAAAAGGATAGGACTTTTCAATGAAATCGGATAAAGAGGTGTGAAATGGGATTGGTTCAAAGTTGTAGTAGTTTGTTTTTGAAATCCAAAGGAGAAAGAACAAGGAGATGTCATAGATCCAGAGGAAAACCTCGGTGACTTCCCAGTCTATCCTATGGTTTGGCTTCACTTTTGAGGAGAAATATTTAGGTGTTTCATCCTGCCAATTTTATTAATTTAGGGCTTACATTTGTGTGAAACGATCACACAAATAGCCTGAATGATGTCAGGATTTAAGTCGTGACGAACGACAACCTCAGCATTCAAAGACTAGTTAGGGCTTATATTGTACAACAAAGTTGTACAAAAGCCTAAACATAAAGTGAAGATTTATGTTGCATAAGCAAAAAACTCAAAATCATGTGGTTTGGTTGTTTAATTCTAAGGAAGGAAGTTGGTTTAGCTGGGGAAGACAGGTTTTACTGTTGAAGATAGTCGTGCTGCCCACCATCCTAGCTCCAAGATCGTTGCTTTGACGAGTTTATCTTTTATAGGGTGTCCAACTAGGATGTCAAATCAGGTGACCCTATGCTTGTAGTTCTTTAAATTTTATGCGGGTTGCTAAAGTTTATTAGAGCGACACCGGTTAGGATCCTACGGTTCCCTTGTTCCAGCATCACTATTTTCTATTGGATTCACTTATTCCAAATAAATTTACCAAACTCAACTCAATGAGCTCTGTACTTTCATTTAGGCCGTGGGAAGCCTCGTTAGCAACCGTTGGTTACCTTCCTCTGAGGTATTCCCGATCATAAGATAGAGACGTCTTAATTTAGTTGTAGCTATTGTTTTCATGATGTTTGTGATTAAATTTTGAGTTGTTTTATATCTTGAATGTTGTGACGGTGAATTTTACGGTGAATTTTATCTTGGTTGATTGGTTGATTTTAGTTTTGGTTTTGGTTTTGGTTTTGTGGCTATCCTGATAATTTTAGTTTTCATGCAGGAAGACATCGTTGTTTAACATGCAATTTTGTATTAACATCAAAAGTACAGTATGGAAGTACAAGAAAGACGACACTGTAAACTGTAAAAGCGTACCTAGCGAGACTTCAGCGAGACTTCTCGTAAACTCAAAATGCACGTCAAGACATTTTATATGAAGCAGGAAAGTAAAGTTTTGGCAACCTACCTAACCCCAGGTCATATCTTGGTGGGTCCCTTTAAGTTTTATTGAGGATGATTCTTGTTAAGCAAAACATGTTAAGTTTAGTAGATCTCCGAGGTATCCAACAGGTCTAGAGGAAGAAGCAGGTCCATGCTTCCCTCTCATCGAGTGGTGAAAAGTTTCGAGCTCATTTAAACTTATTATATTGCTTAATAATACATCCTATAAATACCTTTAATGCTCAATGAACATCGATGTTTCAATTATCCCTAAGAGTAGGGTAATTATCATTTGTGATTTAATTTGTAAATTATGTGGGTGAAAACCCTTAAAGAGGCAAGTTAGTGCTATCAAGGACATTTAGCCAAATTTAATTTGGGCTTGTAATGTTTTAAAAATGTTTAATTTTAATTAGGCTCACTTTTCTAATCCTCATTTAATCATATTTGATTTAGCTTAGGTCACTACTAAGCCCTTAAGGTTTCGGTGGATGTCTTAGTTATTTTTGAAAGAGATTAAAATTTTAAGTGATGATGATTCATTTTTGAAAGTCATTTGAAGATCCAATAGGGGTATTAAATTGGTGAGTTATTAACACCCAAAACTATGCCCCTAAGTGTAGGATTTTTTAATTGACTAGACTTCGAATTTTATTAATTTAAGGAAATTTCAAATTTATTCTTTAATTAACAAAAGTGAGATTGATTTCTACCAACTAATCCCCTTTTTAGTTTCAATCATCCAAATAAAATAGTTAAAATCAGAGGTTACCCATTTCCCTCTTTGAATTAAGCCTAAATGTTAATTAAGCCTAAACTTCCAAAATTACACTTTTGCCCCTAATGCCCCTAAGGCCCCTAAGGCTCTATCACTTCATAATTTGTCAAATTTAATTCAAATGATTTTAAAATTTTTATATTACCTTAATCATGGGCCAATCAAGACATCAGAGGAGAAAATATGATTTTTCAAAATTTTATTTAATTTGCATATTTATTTTAATGTAAAATTAGGATTTTTCAAAGAAAATTCCATAACTTGAACAAGACAAAGCCTAATCCCATGAAATTTTTACTGGAGGTAGAATTAGTCCAGAGAAGCATTAGACCCAAATTTTAGAGTTCATTAAATTACATTTGAATTTTAAGAATTTTTTTAATTTCTGAAGTATTTATTAATTATAAAATATTTTAAGCGTGGAAAATTAGGTTTTATATTTTTATTAAATCTATATAATGTCAAGGGACATAGAGAATCAAATTTTACATTTTTTTGATTTTTTTTTTGAATTTTTAGAATTATTTTAGTGAAAATCCATTTTTAGCCTTTAAAAATTATTTTAAGCTTTAAAATTAAATATCTTCATTTGTAAAATTAGAAAAAGTATTCCAATTGTTCCTAAGTGCTTAGAAAATAATTTAGAATATTTCCATGAATTTTATTATTTTTGTGATTTTTATCATTTTTTAATTATTTAAATATTAAAAAAGGCTTCAAAATGGAATTTTTATTTTAATTTCAAATTTATTTTTAGAAAATTCCTTATTTTAATTTCAAATTTATTTTTAGAAAATTCCTTTGATCACAGAGAACTCTAAAAACTAGTTTTTATAATATTTTGTGTTATATTTTAACTATTAAAAATCCTTTTAATACCAAAAATGTCATTTAACTTGAAAAATCAATTTGAGTTATTAAATGAGCTCCAAATATTTTAAAATTTTTATGGGTAGTTCTCTGAAATTTGAGTCTTTATGGAGATTAAAAATCAAGTCATTTAGATGTTTGTATTACCTAAATTTAATTTTCTTTGTGTTTTAGGGTTGGTGGAAATTAGGTGCATTTTTAATGACTAAAATCGTGAAATATTTTCCAGAGGGTTCACTGGTCATAGCACACCTTCCAAAATTTTCTTAGAATTTTTTAAGTAACTTGCTTATTATTATGATTAATTTAAGCAAATAATATATATAAACTTGAAAAATATGACTCTATGTCTAGAGATCTCCTCTGACTTTGGAAAATCAGGGAATGTTCCCTAAGACACACGCAACACCTTGCCCAAATTTTAAGCCATGGTGAAATGTCTATATTCATGGAGAATGAAAAGACTCAAAATAATGTTGAATTAATTAAAAATAAATAATGCATCAAATGGATTTCAAATTATTTCCACATTGCTCTCCTCTATTCAGTGAGCAAGAGGGTATTTTTATTTTATTCTTATGATTTTTCTACACAAAGATATGAATTTTTAAATATGAATTTTTAACTACACAAAGATATGAATTTTTAAAGTTAGGGCTATTTAAATAAATAGGAAAATTGCAATTTTTCTATTTAAACAGCGCAGCGCCACCACATCCTAGGCCTCTCAGAAGCTCTACGTGGCGCGCTCCCGTTTGACGCCGCCATCCTCGCTAGCAGCCACGCGTCTTGCCTTTTTGAACCGTGCTCCCATCAGGCTCAATTAGAGCCCTGTTTTTGATACACGTGTGATCCAACAGTGCTCCGTCATCGTCCCCGATGGTCTAATCCGAGAACCGTCCATTATCAAAGCTTGATATCTTCCTCATTTCTCAACCAAATTAAATGATTTTTTTTTCAAAATGCTCATCGAGACTGAAGTAATATATTTATGTGGTTAAGATGCCATAAAATTAAGCCTAATCAAATAGAGAATCAAAATAGGCTCGGGCAGAAAAGGAGTCCAATACCTTTGCTCTGAGAATGGAAGCTTCGATCAGAGGTGTTAGGCAAGTTCGTTGGGGTCCAAGGAGGCTATGGATTGAGCCTCTTGCTGTGGTGAAAGGTCTAGACATGAATTAGACCAAGCTCAATTTTAGGTGTTAGTCTAGAGCTATGCTAGCGTCTCTGTGGAAGGGGGATTTGATAGGTCTTCTCCTTCTTTCACTGTGGTGAAGGTGTGGGTAAGTTTAATTTGAGTTTGGTGGACTGTGGAGGTGTATTGAGCTCTGTCCTGGTTTTAGGCAGAAGTTTGAGCTGAAAATTAAGCTTCTACAGTGGGAATTAGTGGGGGAAAGTGGTTGGCTTGAGCGAGGTGGTCTCAAAGTGTCTCTATGAGTAATTTGGAGGGCTCTCTCAGAGAAAATTTCAACTCTCATTCCATGGCCATGGAGGGGAGCTTTTTATAAAAATGGCTTAAGCTTGCTGTCATGGCCAATTAGAGGGTGCAATGTGATGCTTAGTCTAATGGCAAAGAGGCTCTAACATTTCTATTGGACGAGGTCACCTCTAGGTTTGAAATGGGTTTGTTTCCATGGGGGTGGCTCACATTTTTGGTGCTTTTTGGCCACCAGGTCGGCCGGCCAGGCCAGGGGAGGTGGCTAGGTGGTCAGGTGAGCCAGGGGAATATGTTAAAGCAGTTAAATGGGTTGAGGTTTAGTTTCGGCAAAAATATCCAAGGCTTAAGAAAATATGGAATCAAAATCCCTTGATTTAGGGGAACTTTGGTCCATGGCTTAGCTTAGGTGGTTTTATGGGGTTTAGCTTGGTCACTAGGGTCCAACTAATGGCTGTGGAGTCATTAATTTTGTGGCTTAGGGGTGGTTAGGCTAATTTTAGTGCGTGTGTAGAATGTGGGTTCAAATGACCAAAACTTGGGTTTGGGCTAAGCTATTCATGTAAATTGACCCAATTGATTGATGCATTTGATATATATGATTGTAATGAACATTTTCGGTAAAGGATTGAAAGGATTTTGAGTTTAATTGGGGGGGTCAATTTGAAGGATTTTGTAGATTTGGTCATTTTGGGCATTTTGGGCTAAACTGGGTCAAGATTAGGCTATCCTTGGGCTAAGTCCAAATTGATTTTTTAGAATGGTCAATATGAATTCCATGAAGAGTTTTCAAATTGAATTGGGCGCCAATTTTGGGGCTAAAGCATTCAATTTGGTGAAATTTGAAGGCATAGCCAATTTGGGGCTTTTGGATTTAAGTCAAAGTTAAATAAAATTGACGCTTCACCAAGGCCAATTGAAGGTTAAGTTTGATGTCTAGGAATGTTATGAAGAGTTTTAAAAATGATTTGTGGCAAACTGAGTGGGCTATGAGTTTAATTGGGTGAGATTAAGTCATCTGGCAAAAAAATGGGGCATTTGATTTGGATCAAAGTTCAGTTCAAAACTTGGGCCAATTGAGCTTGCATTTCATTTAGATTGGTCATATGAACGGTGAATTTGAGTTTAGGATTGAAATGTGGGGAAATGGGGACTAATTTGGTGGACAATTGAGGTGAATTTGGAGAGATTGGGCCTTTAAAGGCAATTTTAGGGGTTTTGGTCAACATGGCCAAATTAGGTCATGTGGTAGTTTAGAAAAGTGAAATTGGGAATATTTGGAGTATTTTGGGAATTTCTAGGATTTTTTGGAATTTTGGGCTAAGGTGGGGTATTTTGGTAATTTGGCAATTTTTTTGGTAATTTTGGGTAATTTGGGTATTTTTAAAAGGTTTGAAATGACTTTGAACAAATTTGTGTATTTTGGGTAAATTTGGGAATTTTGGCAAAATTTGGGGTCTCAAGAGTACTTAGGCAATTTGAGAGAGTTTAGGGGCAAAAGGCTAAGTTGGGCATTATGGTAGAGTTGGGGTCCCAACCACCATAAATAAGCCATGGGCCAGTGAAAATCCCATTTTGGGTCCTCTATGTACTAGTCTTAGCTAAACACACGCCTAGGGCCAGTAGGTTTAGGGGACCATCTACATGCGTCTCTCAAAGGATCAAGGGATGAAGGTCAAGAAATTTTGGATTTGCATTTGTGAGTGATTGTGAGTGAGGTGATTGTTGGTGAGTGCCCTAGCTCTAGACCAACACCTAGGGTCAACCCTAAGGTCCAACAGTCCTATGAGAACTCTCCTTGAGCTCCCTTGTAATGACCCCACCTATTAAGTGCTAGAGGTTAAGACCACTATGTGGAACTTCAAGTTGAGTAAAGAGGAGTTTAGAATTTCTAATGGTGAGGGTTCCTTTCTATTTTTCTAGGAATAGCCAATAAGAAGTCCTATGGCTTGACCTTAGTCTACTAAACAGGTACACTAGACCTCAAAGATAAAATAGGTCAACAAATGGACCCCCAACAGGTGTGGTGTGTTGTGCATAGCACACTATGCGTATTGGCCTCGACTAAAGAGATCAAAAAAACCAATACAAACTCATAAGTTAAGAGACATAGAAGGAGTGTGGGATTGTGTGTGCTATTTTCTTCCGCTAGGGAATGTAACAAGTGAATATTTGATCAAAGTTAAGAAGTATGGACTCTCGCTGGGGATTGGAGAGTGAGTTCTGAGTTATTGTTATTAGATTTCAAGAATTTGTAGAAGATGAGAGACAGTGTGTAAGTGCTGACCTCGGGGTGGGATTTGAAACTCAGGGATTAATTTTAGAAGAGGGTCAGAATTTAAGGACCGATCTTGAAAAGAGATGAATCAAAAGATAAGAAGTTAGGGACTGATTGTAGGATAAGAATTGAAAGTTAAGGATCAATCACAAGAGAGAGTGTTGGAAGGTAGGGACCGACCTCAAAAAGATGAATCAGAGGTTAATGATTGATTCTAAAATGAGAATTGAAGGTTAATGATCAATCTCAAAAGAGAGTCAGAAGTTAAGGACTCGAAGGAAGTTCCAACCTCAAAAGGAGTGAATGAGAAGTTAAGGACTGATTCAAAATGAGAATTGAATGGTAATGATCAATCTAAAAAAAAGAGCGTCAGAAGGTAAGGACCGACCTCAAAAGTAGTGAATCAGAAGTTAATGACTGATTTGAAAGTGAGAGCTGAAAGGAAAGGATCAACCTCAAAAAGAGAGCATCGAAAGGTAAGGACTGACCTCAAATGTAGTGAATCAAAAGTTAAGGATTGATTCGAAAGTGAGAATTGAAAGGTAAGGATCAATCTCAAAAAGAGAGCATCGGAAGGTAAGGACCGAGGAAGGGAGCATCGGAAGGTAAGGACCGACCTCAAAAGTAGTAAATCAGAAGTTAAGGACTGATTCGAAAATGAGAATTGAAAGGTAGGGATCAAACTCAAAAGGGAGGATTGGAAGGTAAGGACCGACCTAAAAAATGTGAATCAGAAGTTAAGGACTGATTCGAAAATGAGGATTGAAAGGAATGGATCAATCTCAAAAGAGAGCGTAGGAAGGTAAGGACTGACCTCAAAAGTAGTGAATCAAAAGTTAAGGACTGATCGAAAATCAGAATTGAAAGGTAGGGATCAATTTCAAAAAGGAGCATCGAAAGGTAAGGACCGACCTCAAAAGGAGTAAATCAAAAGTTAGGGACTGATTTGAAAATTTGAATTGGAATTTAAGTAGATTTTGTGGTGTTGAATTCAAAGATATGTGTCGTATGTAAATGTTGACATGTAAATTTTGTGGTGTTAAGAGGATTTGTGAAAATTTGCACGTTTTTGCGTAGAATATAAAATTTCGATAGAATGTGAAGAGAATTAGTGCAGACAAAGATAGTTGTGTTGCGTGAGCAAAGAGTAAGAAGCTCGCAAATTGAGAGAATCTACTCAACAGATTTCTTTTCTTTTCTTGTTGTTTTTATCACATTTAATTTTTCAAAATATGTTTTCAAAATTTGATTTTAGTTGATTGATTTTTAAAATTTTTTTGTTTATTTATTAGTTATTTTTTTTTAACTTTTATTATCGTTAAAAAATTTTTGTTTGTCGTTTTGTTCTTTGTTTGTTGTAATTTTGAACCAACGTGTGGTTCGTGGCTTCCATCCATTGTACAAAAGGCAATTGACAAAAGGACACATTTCATAACGAAACTTCATTAATCTGCTCCAACAAAATGTTACAGATCAATTGTAGGCCAATGCCTCAAAAGGTACAATATACAAAATGCATCAAAGTACATCCAAAATATCACATGTCAATTACACATTATAGGCTGAGCATCCCTCGTACATATCATATTGCTGTAATGTAGTAAAGTAGAATGGAATCCTCTAACTTTCTGTTCCTGCTGTGACGAGCTCCTGATCGAGCTAACCTTCTAAGCCACGCTACAGGACAAGAGTTCCCTTCGCATGCGCTAAGAGGTTCAACCCTCTCATAGCTCGTAAGGTAGTAGTTCCTCAAGTTCTGGATCTGGCTGAAATATGTGCGGCATTTTCCTATCGTCCATCTGTTGAAAGGTTACGGACACCTTGCGGTGTCGCACTCCTGGAATACAATGCTTGATAATGTTTGTACCATTGCCTTTGAGAACAAGCACTGAGCCAACTAGTAGGGGAATCTCCATAGAGCCGATGATGTTAATTTCTTTACCAAATAAGATGTTGCTTTTACTCATGAATAAGACCATACAAAAAGGTCTCACGAAGTCATGGTGGTCGATATATGGAGGAATACAATCACCCTCGTCGTAGAGGTTGATAATACAACTTTTTGGAATGTAGGTAGCGAGCAAAATACTCCATCTGACCATTTTTTGATCATCCACTTTATCATTGGCGATAATGGATCTACTTGATCTTGTCTAAGTATCCTAGGTGGATTCCCCTGTCTATCATTTGTGAAGTTGTAGCAGTAGCCACACTGGATAGGAATCCTCCCTTTTCCTCACATCCATTTCCTATGCTCATAATAGTTCCTTTGTATAAGTAAACCTGCTTGTCCTTTGTCCCTTAGGTCGAAAATGAAGTCAAGAATACTCTGTTTGTCAGTCTTTGAGAAGACTCTGATATACAGTTCTAATCCCTCCAATATGTTGATGAATTTTCCTTGTACTTCTTCGTAGAACTTGATATCTCTTTTATTTACTTTGCTCATTTTATAATATTCCATCATACTGGGAGTCGGCAGTTGTGGCCGATATTCCCTCTTTTGAACATGAGCGGGAACCCAAGCTGGTGCTGAATGTATGATTCTACGTCTGACAGGACGTTTGGCTCGATACCCCGAGGAACATAGGGCTCTGCATCCATTGGGACATATGGATTTGCCACTATCAGGTAATCAGGGGTCTGAGATCCTTCATCGGTAAATGTATATTCATCTAATGTGATGTAGTGTTGTAGATGTAGGACGTTGCAGTCCGGGCACTCCACAAACAACCCCATAGCTAACGCTCGTGCAGGTATTTTGGCTTTGCAGGTAAGGCAACCCGTACACAAAACATCTGAAGCTAGTAGTATATTTGGCTTTGTAACAAACTTGGGCTCCTCATCCGTAGTGGGCTGGCTGGAGGAGGTATCTTTCATGCACGGATCATAAATGTGTCCATCAGGATTAGGAGGGAGCAAGTTGTCTATCTCTTTCTGGCGTCTCTTCTCTTCTCATAAGAAAGCACTCTATTTGTGTCGGCTGGCGTTTGTTCGTTGTGTTCTTCGCAGTAGAGCAAACAAGATCCTTTCATTATCAGCAGCAACTAGGCCCCCAATCGACATAGGTATCATGGATGGTAAACGGCTAGGCCCCTCCATCCAGTCCTGTTGTACCATCACGTTCTTTCCTTTCAGTGACACACTGTCTTTTGTGGCCACCCTTAGTAGTGAGGGCAACCCTTCTTTTCCCGTCGACTATAGAAATTCATTGAAGGCCCCTTGTAATCCATGCTGACTTGGTTAAATTCCATGTCAAAATCTATAGTGCCACCCTGCAGTCCCATTTCTTCAATTAGTGTGATATTCCAGCCATCTTTGAAGGTGAAGATCAGCCTCTGGCCTGACATTTCTCTGCAGACGAATAGAAAAATGTCAGTGGGCTGAAACTTAGCATGAACAAGAACAAAACAAAGTTTTTATTAAAGGAATTTTTTGTTTATTTTGGTGAAGAGATCGTTTATTTATGTGTGAATTTTTTTTAAGTTAGTAGCATATTGAATTTGAAAAGAGAAAATTGAGGTGTGTAATTTTAAAAAAAACTCTTTTTTTATTATGTTAAGGTTAATTTTGTTACAAAAAATTTGATCCCGGTCACAGACTTTTGGCCACATAGATAACCCCAATACTATCAACATTTCAAAATTTCAAATTAAGCGAAGGCAAGCAATGTCAGATTGCATAGTATGTATTTAGGTATTGTCCGTTGATTGGTAGCATGGGCCTGTCACCTCAAAGGTCCACTAACTGGTAGGCTCTTCCTGCGTAGTCCTTTTCAACGACAAATGGTCCCTTTCAAGTTGGCTCGAATTTTCCACCTATCTTGCAACATTCAAGAATAGGCCTTTTGAGCACTAGGACATGGTCACCAACTTTAAATGTCCTTGATTGGACCAATTTGTCATGAGCTTGTACCATCTTTGCCTAGTAAAGTTCCAGATATTGTTGTGCTTTAAGACTTTTTCCTTCAAGACTCTCTAGTTCTTCAAGTCTGAACTTCACACCTTCTTTTGTTATGAGTTGGTTAGCGGCAGCAACTCTGATAGACGGCGTATGAATTTCTAATTGTAGCACAGCCTCATACCCGTACAGAAGTATCTAGGGTGTACACTGAGTGGGAGTCCTGAACAATGTTCGGTATGCTTACAAAGCTTCTAGCAATTTGTTGTGCCAATCCCTTTTATTTTCATCTAGTATTTTCTTTAAAATTTATGCTAGTGTCTTGTTGAAGGCTTCAGCCAATTGGTTTGCTTTAGGATAGTAAATTGTAGAGTATCTCCATTCTATCCCATGTCTTTTGATGAAATTATTAATTTTTGGGCTTTTAAAAGCTGCCACACTATCAGAAATTATTCTTCATGGTACTCTGAAATGGTAGACAACTTGGCTTTTGAATAACTAAAGGATGTGTTGTGATGTAACCTCTCATAGCAATACTACCTCTGCCCACTTGAAGAAGTAATCTGTAGCGTTAAGTATAAACCTGTCTCCTTCAAAAGATGGAGGGTCTATCAGACCTATTATGTCTGTGCCCCAACACTCAAATGGCCAAGAAGCAACGGTTGGGTGTAGAACATTCAGAGGTCGGTGCTAGACCACCCCATGCACTTGGCATTAGTGACATTTTTGGGTTGTATCGATGCATTCAAACATCATTGCTGATCAATAATATCTGAGTCTCTTGGTCTTCATTTTCATTTTTTGTCCAGACTGGTGAGCACCACACAATCCGACATGTACTTCTTTGACAATATTCTGTGTCTCGGTGTCTTCCACTTTGCTTAGGCATCGTACCCACATCTGGTCGAACGATCTTCTGGAGAGGACATCACAAACCAAAGCGTAGTACACAACCCTTTTTGTAATGTGATGTGCCTCAAACTTGTCTTCCGACAGCTTTCTAGACTTGCTCCTCTCTTTTGTAATCTTCTTTTGGCTAATCAACATGTAAGAAGCTACAAGTAGCTCCTTTTACATATATATATATATATATATATATATATATATCTTGTAAAGGAGCTAGTACAACTCTAAATTTCATTAAAAAAGAAGAACATCAAAATTACAAAACTGTGAGGATCCTAAGAAAAAGGGGATCCCACACAAAAAAAGCTCATTAAACTTAAGAAGCTCTAATATAAGGGTAAGACAAACAATCTCCCTTAAAAAGAAACTCTAGTTCCTGACACATCTTATTACTAATGAGAGTCTTTTCAGAATGAAGCCCAAATCTTGCCAACCAATTTGCTGGTCTATTACCTTCCTTGGGGATATAAGAAAATATAATACTCAAACCCAGTCCCATATTGTATATGCCAGTAGCCCAAAAAACTAGGTTCCAAAAATTGCTCAAGATGCCATTTAGAATATTGATAAGGATGAGGGAATTAGATTCAAACTAAAGCTTCCTTATACCACACTTCCTTGCAAATAATATGGCCTAGAAAATGGTCAGATCTTCTGCCTCCAAGGGATCCTTAGCCATAGCAGGAGAATGAAAGAAAAGAAAGCAAACACCATAGCTATCTCTGAATACGCCCTCCCCCCCATATTTGCATAAGAAGCCAGGTAACTACCATCAGTATTAACTTTCACCCAATCCAAAGATGGAGGCTGCCAACAGACCAATGAAAACTTTGGAAGCTTAGGGGCACACATAATAGGAGAAATAAAAATATCAGGGATTTCCTATACTTTGACAATTTCTGCATATACGTGACCGACTTTTTGTAAATCGACAAATACAAGAATTTTATGGCGCTACCAGAAGATTTAATTTCCAGCAACGACGTCTAAAGACTTGGTCACGACTTTATAGATGTGTCTAATTTGATTAAGATGTATAAATATAATATTTAATAATATTAAAGTCGAATTTGTTAACGCAAGTATACGTATCGCTCAAGTAATATAGGGCTCTAAAAGAGTCTTAGATATCAATCCCACAAGGAGTATGTTGACCTCACTTTTGGTTGAGGTCTA
>NW_018221660.1:0-212 GCF_001263595.1 Phalaenopsis equestris
CATTTGCTAAAATTCCCCACCGGAAACAAATAGCAAACACAATTTACAGTTTTTTTTCTAGGTCTGTTGACTTAGAAATCTATATTGGTCTTGTTGATCTTGTCGGTCAGCACCAATACGTGCTGTGTGCTCGCCCGGCACACCACATCTATTGGGGGTCCATTTGTTGACCTCACTTTTGGTTGAGGTCTAGAAATTTCTTTAGTAGCCTA
>NW_018221660.1:566-920 GCF_001263595.1 Phalaenopsis equestris
GGTACACCATATCTTCACAATACATTAATCCATGGTTCATTTAGAATGGATATCTATCCAATTCTACTTGAAATGCCCAACTTGGACTTTTGCCCCTAGGCACCTCCAAATTACCTAACTGCCCTTGGGACCCAAATTTGGCCAAAATTCCCAAATTTTGCCAAAATACCCAAAACCGATCAAAACTCATTCCAAACACTTTGAATACATCCAAATTTGCCAAATTTGAAAAAAATTTGGCAAAAATGGCCTAATTACCAAAATGCCCCTCCATGGCCTAAAAATCCAAAAAATTTCAAAAATTCCCAATAAATCCCAGTAAATCCAAACTATTCCCAATTTCATTTTTTCTAA
>NW_018221661.1:0-767 GCF_001263595.1 Phalaenopsis equestris
AATTAAGAGAATTTTGGAAAAAAGTGTAAATACTAGTAAAAAGGATTGGTTTGTAGATTAGATGCCACATTATGGGCATACAGGATAGCTTATAAGACACTTATAAGTATGTCATCTTTTAGATAAATTTTTGGGAAGATTTGTCACTTGCTTGTAGAATTGGAGCATAAAGCTTATTGGGCTATAAAGGAATTCAGTTTTAATTTGAAAAGAAGTTGGTGAGAAAAGATTATTACAATTGAATGAGCTTGAAGAAATTAAGAATGAATCTTAGGATAATGTTAGGGTTTATAAGGAAAGAATGAAAGAATGGTATGATCAGAAGATAATAAAAAAAGAAATTGAGCCTAGACAGGAAGTTTTGTTATACAATACACGATTGAAATTATTTCCTGGAAAACTGAAGTCTAGGTGGAAAGGGCCATTCAGAGATGTAAAAGTCTATCCATATCGAGTTGTTAACATTGAATATCCTAAGACTTGAAGGATATTTAAAGTAAATGGATACAAATTGAAACTATATTTTGATGGTCAAAGCCCACTTTTTATAGAAATTATAATGTTGGGTCATCCAGAATAAACATTGGGAATCTCGGGCTAACAACGTTAAACCAAACGCTTTATGGGAGGCAACCCATACTTATCATTATTTTTTTTGCTTTTGAGTTTTTGTTCAGAATATTCTACATATATTTATATTTATGTATTTCTAGAGTCCACGTGTTTGAGAAAATATTTAAAAATATATTTATTTACCTAATTTTATG
>NW_018221662.1:0-3825 GCF_001263595.1 Phalaenopsis equestris
ACAATGCGCGTCAATGATCAAACTGTTACTTTCAAAATTTTAAGATCAATGAAATATCTTTCAAAAGGTAAAGATGATGAATGTTATAGGATGGATGTTGTAAGATATCTAAGTGAATTTCATTTCAAAACAACTTATGAAGAAAAATATGAAGAAAAAGATTTGGAACATGAGCAAGAAGAGGAATTAGATCGATGTGAAGAACTATTTAAGGACAATTCAAACTATGTTCGAGAAAGTTTTGAAATTTTATACATGATAGACAAAGATAAATCATTTTGTCTATCAATTGAAAAACCTCCCGAACATGAGTTGAAGTTACTTCTTGAACATTTAAAATATGCCTTCTTAGGAGATTCCTCTACTTTACCAGTTATAATTTCCTCAAAATTAATAATGGAAAAAGAAGAAAGGTTCATGAAAATTTTGAAAAATAATAAGAAAGCCTTTGCATGGACAATTGCTGATATTAAAGGAATTAGTCCTTCAATTTATATGCATAAAATTCATATGGAAGAGAACTGCAAACCCAGGGCTGATCCTCAAACAAGACTGAATCCAGTTATGAAAAAAGCTGTTAAGAAAGAATTTTTCAAGTAATTAGATGCTGGAATTATCTACCCTATTTCAGATAGTGCATGAGTTAGTCCAATTCACTACGTTCCTAAGAAAGGAGGAGTAACTATAACTATGAATGAACATAATGAATTAATACCTACTAGAAAAGTTACAGGGTGTCAAATATGCAGTGATTATAGAAAATTAAATCTTTCTACTAGAAAAGATCATTTTTCATTACCCTTTCTAGATCAAATGCTGGACAGACTAGCTGGGCATAAATACTTTTATTTGCTGGGCATAAATATTTTTATTTTCTGTATGGATATATTAGTTATAAACCAAATATAAATATCTCCTGAGGAGCAAGAGAAAACAACTTTTACCATTCCTTATGCTACTTTTACTTTTTAAAGGATGCCCTTTGGTTTATGTAATGCCCCTGCTACATTCAAAGATGTATGATGATAATTTTTTGTGATTTAATTGAAAAGATTGAAGTATTCATGGATGATTTTTCAGTGTTTGGAACTTCATTTGACTCATGTTTAGAACATTTTTCTAAAGTTATTAAGCACTGTGAAGAAACAAATTTAGTCCTTAATTGGGAAAAATGTCAATTTATGGTAGCAAAAAGAATTGTACTAGGTCATCAAATATTAGAAAATAGTATGGAAGTAGATCCTACTAAAATTCAAATGATTTTTAATTTACCTTATGCAACAAATGTGAGGGAAATTAATAGTTTTTTAGGACATGCTGAATTCTACATCCGATATAATAAAGACTTTTCAAAGATTGCTAAACCATTATGCCATTTACTGGAGAAAGATGTAATTTTCAATTTTGATAAGGAGTGCTTAAAAAGATTTTAATTTATTAAAAGAAAAATTAACCACTCCAGCTATTATAGTTTCACCAAATTGGAGAAAACCTTTTAAATTGATGTGTGATGCTAGTGATTATGCAATTGGACCTGTTTTAGTACAACTGTTTTAGGACAAAGATAGGACAAAGATAGATAAAATTTTCAAATTAATTTACTATGCTAGTAAAACAGTTAATGAAACTCAAATCAATTATAAAACACCTGAAAAAGAGTTATTATCAATAGTATATGCTTTTGATAAATTTAGATCATATTTAATTTGAACTCATTGTGTAGTGCATACAGATTAAGTACTTAATGGAAAAGAAGCATGCTAAACCTAGACTTATAGGATGGATTATTCTCTTGCAACAATTTGATTTTGAGATAGTAGATCAAAAGGGGACTGAAAATCAAATTGCTAATCATTTGTTTAGCCTTGAGTTAGAAAAACCACTCTGTATTGAAAAAGAAATTAATGAACATTTTCTAGATGAAAAATTGTTCACTATTAATGAGTGGTGTGTTCCGTGGTATGTCGACATTGTGAACTTTATTGTTAGTGATATTATATGCTATGGAATGACAAAGAAACAAAAGAGGAAATTTATTTCTGATGCTAAGACTTATTTTTGGGATGACCCGTTTTTATGTAAACAAGGAAATGATCTAATTATTCAAAGATGTGTACCATTAGAAGAAACTTATGAAATTATCCAAAAATGTCATAATTCTGAATTTGGGGGACATTTTGGTGTTGATAAAACAATATAAATAATTTTATAATCTGGATTCTATTGGCCTACAATTTTTAGAGATGTTAATGCTTATATTAAAACTTGTGATAGATATCAATGAGTAGGAAATATTTATCGAAGAAATGAGATGCCCCTCAATTATATGCTAGAAGTTGAAATATTTGATTTTTGGGGATTAGATTTCATGGGACCATTTATACCATCGTTCAAAAATTTATATATTTTGTTAGCAGTGGACTATGTATCTAAATGGATAAAAGTTGTTGCTTTACCTCGATGTGATGCTGAAAGTGTTGCAAAATTCTTGAAAATGAATATATTTTTTAGATTTGGGATGCCAATAGTTATCATTACTAATGGGGGAAGTCATTTTGTAAATGCCATAATGGAGAAATTATTAAAGAAATATCATATAACTCATAAGATTTCTACTATTTATCATCCTTAGACAAGTGGATTGGCTGAATTATCTAATCAAGAAATTAAAAAAATTATGGAAAAATTTGTGAATCCAACAAAAATGGATTGGTCAGTCAAACTTGACTATGCTTTGTTGGCTTATAGGACTGCATACAGAACTCTTATTGGAATGTCCCCATATAGGCTAATATTTGGAAAAGCTTCTCCCTTACTAGTTGAACATGAGCATAAGGCATATTGGGCGATTAAAGAGTTCAATTATAATTTTGAAGATAAGAGTACAATTGTAATTTGAAAGAAGCCGGTGATAAAAGGTTATTGCTATTAAATAAGCTTGAAGTGATAAGGAATGAATTTTTTGAGAGTGCCAAGATTTATAAAGAAAAGATGAAGTTGTAGCATGAGTAAAGGATTCTTACTGAAAACTTTCAGCCATGGCAACATGTTTTGCTATATAATGCAAGGTTAAAATTATTTCTAGACAAACCTAAGTCCAGGTGGATAGGCCCATTTGATGTGATAAAAGTTTATCCTTATGGAGCTGTGGATATTAAAGACCCTAAGTCTGAGAAAATATTTGAAGTTAATGGACATAGACTAAAACCTTATTTTATAGGGGATCGGTATAAACTTATCGATGGAATGATGTTGGGTGAACCAGAATAAGCACTAGTTACTGTTGGCACTATTTTTGGTGTGGGGTTTGCCCGTAGGAAGCTGTCGGTCATCGGAATTGAAATCCCGTTGCCCGCTTCGGAAGGACATTTTAAAAAAAATTTTATTTTTGAAAAAGATGAAGTCAAACTGACCTCATAATTTTCATAGTTTAGATGGAGCGTTTTACCTCAAAGTAAAAATTGAAATTATGTATCAGACTATTATTAGAAAGATTATGAATAAGACGTATCGAACTGATTCGATGTAAAAATTGAAATTATTTGATCAAATTTTTTTTAAAAGGTTATGAATCAGAAGTATCGAACGGATTCGATATGAAAATTGAAATTATTGAATCAATCTTCGAAAAGTTATGAATCAGAAGTATTGAACTGATTCACTATGAAAATTGAAAGTATCAGATCAATTTTTTTAGTAGTAAATCAGAGTTATCCGACTGATTTAAAGTGTAAGGTGTAAAAATTTATGTTATTTTGAAAATGATTTGCAAAACTCATTTCAAGTATCGTATAGAGTTTGTGACTCCATAGGGACATCACGGAA
>NW_018221663.1:0-418 GCF_001263595.1 Phalaenopsis equestris
AGGTACTGCTACCTTGGAAACTTTTGGATCCAACTAAAAGAGTCCCATCATTTGAAGATGAAAATGACATGGCCGTGATAGTTGATCAATCATCTCAGAATTCACTGCCAGTTCAACCCTTAATGCCGGATAAGTCTTTGGTGATCCTGCGCCGAATAAAAAAATTAAAAAAGGAGGTACAAAACGTGATGAATGCAATTAATAATATCTACCAATGCTTCCATCATCTAGACTGGAGGATGAAAGAACATTTCGCACACACTGGACATTTAGAAGATAGCTTGATACGACTGATGAAGAGGATGAAATTAATTGAGGAGGATTCAACTGAAGAATTTCCTTTCCGACCCTTCTACAACCTCTTCGTTCATGTGCAATCAATGGGTGATCTCAGAGGAGAAACGAGCACAAAATCTGA
>NW_018221663.1:740-1356 GCF_001263595.1 Phalaenopsis equestris
ATATAGTTTAGGCTTAAAATTGATCAAAATCATAAAAATACTAAATTTGGACATAATCAATAGAGCCCGCCAACGGCGGGAATTTCCCGAGACTTAGGTTCAAAAACATAATAGAGCGCACTGACGGCGCCATCGACCCCCCCGTCGGTGGGATCGTGAAAATACCTCTCTAACCACGATTTTGACCGGTCAACCGCCACTACTCATCATCCCCTTCCTCCTAAAAACGTCATTTTTAAATTAGGGCTTGATAATTCTTGGATTGGGAGACGATTTCAAGGCTTTTTGACACCGGATTCGATCTTCTTTAGGTAAGAGCTTCACTCCAAGTTAAAAATATTTTATCTTCACCATGTATTTCTTCCACATTTAGGAAACCCAAAAATTTGAAAATGTGAAGAAAATCTGGGAAGAAATTCATGGATCTTAATGTTGAATTCTTTGAATTACCATTGAAAGCCATTATTTACATATTAGAAGTAATTTTTGGAAATTTTCTTTGATTTGATTAGATTAAAAATGGCTCCACGTCAAAAGAGAAGAGTTGAGTTCGACGATTCACGCTTCGTCAATGTGATTGCTCAAACTTGATTCACTTCGATACTTCAAGGAAAAA
>NW_018221663.1:1608-2963 GCF_001263595.1 Phalaenopsis equestris
GGAATTTACCGCCGCCCGCATTAACACTTTCTATGAAGTCCCAGATTCTTACAATCGCCACTATGAATCATTTAGTACGATAGAAGGCCCCCTCAATGATGTGATTAACTTTCTCACTGATGGGAAAGGAACATGGAAGATAAAGCAGCGAGAATGGGTAAACTTTTCTGCTTCCATGTTGAATGTCACCTCTAAGGCGTGACACTATTTCATTTCCTCTACTCTGTTGCCGACTTATCACTATAGTGAGGTAACTAGAGATAGAGCTATTCTGAATTTCTGTATTCAGAATAATAAAATTATAAATGTGGAGAGAATTATTTTCAAGAATATATTGACTACGACAAGAAGTGAAACTAGTGAAGATCTAGGACACCCTGGACTTATTTATACACTTTGTCAACTTTTGGAGTGGAAGCTAGAGAGGAAGAATGGGTTTACCCTATGAAACCCATTAGTAAATCTAATTTGAAGACTTATGTATCCCATGAGAAATGGAGAACTGGAAATAGAAGTCAGGAACCTTCTACCAGTAGAGATGTTCCCTCTACAAGTTATGACCCTCCTCCTCCTTCTAGCTCCCCTACCTAAACAAATTTGATGAATGAGTTGACCTTGCATAGGAAGAGCATAGATTTAATAAACGAAAGGATTGGAGGCTTAGAACGCCGACATGATTATGATAGGGAGTACCTACAGAGGAATAGCTTATTATGACGCTCAGGCCCGACACTTCAGAGGAGAGCCTGATGTTACATTTCCTGAATGCCCCTGATATACTCAGTATCAACCCAATCCACCTGCTGATCAAGGTGACGATGAAATAGCTTGGGATTTTTATATTTAGAATGAAATTGATGTACTTATGTTTGTATTTTTATTTTATGTAGTCTGTTTGTAATAAAAATGGATGTTTATGTATTTGGACTTTATTTTTATTATTTCATTGTACTTGAATGATTTTATTTTTTATTATAAAGTTAGTGTTATAGTTAAATATGCATGTGTAGTTTAATAGATGTTTAGTAGTGTTGTGCATTGTATTGTAATGTGATTTTTATTTCACAATTTTAATTGTTTTTTTAATATTGTGTATGTGTTAGGAAATGTTGTGCTATTTAATGTTTTAGTTTTATACTTATTTCAAAATTTCATTTCCCAAAAATTCCTCTAATGATTTATGTGTGTAGAAAGCTCATAATATTACAGACCAGGTGAAGTAAAAATTTGAGAAGGCCTGCAGAATTTCAAAATGATAAAGATGCCTACATACTGAGGTATGATTTATATTTATAGTATTTTCTTTCCACCTATTTTATATTAAAAAATTTAAGTTTAGGGGAGGGAAGAAAAAG
>NW_018221664.1:0-1657 GCF_001263595.1 Phalaenopsis equestris
AACCTTAGACTTCTAAGTGTTACTTAAAATAACAATTATGTTAACACTAAGTAGCCTAATAGAATTGACAGATTTTCTTTAGAAAACAATAACCTAGATAGAGAAACCGAGGAGTTCTGAGAAACACTACATGATTAAGTTCCTCCTAACTGTAGTATGGTTTCCTACTTTTTTTATTACCTAGACATAAGATATGAAGGATAGTATCCTTGGTTCTCCACTATTACATAGAAAAACTCATGGGAAAACATAAAGAAAAAACTATACCGATGTCATGGGAACATGAGCCTTGTCACCTCTGAAAGACTCATATTTGTTACTTTCTATTTTTGTTAGATTTTATTCTTGCATTTTGATCAAGTCAAAGTATATTCAACAATTTAGTAAACTAGAACTTCTCATGTTAGATATTTTTTGGAGCTATCTTTATTAGATCCATACACAAACTCATAATTTGTATATTACATGGTCGACATGGATACTCATATGGTTGACAGACTTGCCTCACAATAACTTTAGGCATCAAGTTTTTGGTGCTATTGCCGAGGATATGAATCCAAATTAATGAATCCAAATTTTTTAAATTTAGGAGAATTTTAGTTGAACACTTTGAGTTTAAGTTTGAATTGTATATTGTTTTCCAATTTATTTGTATTTTCATTATCATTATGTTCAGTTCTTATGTTTGAAAAAAAAATCCAAAAATCCAAAAAAAAAGTTTATATCTTTATTTTTATTCTTGTGATTGCATATTCTCATGTTCAACTATTATGTAGTTACTGTATTATTATTCAAGAAAATTGAAATTTTCTTACTCTAGATTTCTTTTACGTTGCTGCTCAAAAATCCTCCGAGTCTTAAGTGGAATTCTTGTCACCAATGACATGAAGTCGCCGCCTTCCTTGTGTTCGAGAATTGCAATAAAGAGAGGGGAAAGAAGTGTTGAATCGAGCAGCAGTCGTTCGTCTCCTTAGCCAGTAAAAAAAACAATTAAAAAAAACTTTTTAAAATTAACAATAAGGAAAACTGTAAACCAGTTTTTCTAAATTTGCATTTTGGCCTCGCTTGGGAGGGACCCATGGCAGTTTATGCAATTTATAAAATGTTTTTCCTAAATATGTGTAGAAGATTTGAGGATAAATTCTCATATTATACATAATCAAGTTATTCTCAATCTAAGAGCCATGAAGTTCGCCCTGCTATCTCAATAAAGCAGCCCACTGAGATGAAAGAAAAATGTAGTATCGAGAGCGATGAGCATATCGTTATCCAGAAAGACTACAACAACTAAATCATCAACTTTCTCAATTGACTCCACTAACAGTCTCAATAGCATAGGTCGTGGTCGTGGAAACCACTGACAAGAGATAATTTATGTTATTTTACCACCTAAATTATACGTTTTCTTCCTTATTTTCATGATTTTATACTTGTGAAAAGTTTTTTGTGTTATTTTGTATGTTACATGGGTTGAACATGCTTCACGGAGCTAAAGCATGAAGCAGGCTAAGAAGTTGAACCAGCTTAACCACACAAGAATGTAGTGTAATTATATTTGGGTTTGTTGATGGTCTAACATACTTATGCCAATCTTCGGTGTGGCCACGTCGAATGCAGCATCATTATGTCGTTGCCTGTCTAGAAATAAATTGGTAAG
>NW_018221665.1:0-9652 GCF_001263595.1 Phalaenopsis equestris
GTTTCGTTCCAGCGTCTGTCCCTATATGGTATATGGTATATGAGTCATACCATAACATTTCTTCTCCACCTTTTTGCCACGTTTCTGATGCTTATTAGCCATCGCAAGGAGTGTTTGGTAGCAGGATTTAACCAGGAAATGCACAGGTTTTTAGCGTAGAACCCTATAGAATCTTAAATGACGTTTCTCCTCCACTTCAAATTAAATTATGGATTAGGGGGACGAGAGAGAAAGAGAGAGTTGCCCTCGTTTCAGAATCTTCCTTCTCCTGCGCACGCTACTCGCAGCTGTAGCCTTCTGCTGCTCGCTCCGGCCGCGACTTGCTTTCTCGAACCTGAAGAGAGTTACCCTCGTTTAAGAAAATTTAAACTAAGAGGCGAACCTGAAGATAAATATGAAATATTAGAGAAAAGATACTCAAACAAAACACCTCGGTAGCCAAACAAGCAGCAACCAAGCAAGACTACCGAGCAGTTGAGCCAACGCCGACTCGCCGATGACAAAGGGACTATATCGAAGACAAATAGAAGTAGAGATTAGAGAACGAGCACAAACGACAAACCCAAACCTCTCGCAATTGCAAGCCTTTCGCGATTTTGAGAGGAGAAGGATCGAAAGGGGAAGAGGGGGCCGATCCCGAACGTTTTCAGCGCAGGCTTGCGTCGACGCGGAAATTTAGGCCTCAGAGTAAAAAAAATTAATTTTCTATTTTTTTAGTATGACCCTGCTCAGTACGGCTGAAACACCTAAAAATTAAATTTTGCATCTCACCAAAACTTCCTATCATCATTTTGAAAAGCTAAACATCATCCGAGCACAAAGTACCTTCATTCGTCAATAGTTTAGGATTTTGTATTACTTTTTTGAATCATAAAAGCTTAAGGTTTTTTGTTCATGTTCGCGGATCGAAGTAAAGTAGTGAATTCTCCCTAGCAAGATGGAATCTAAGTCCAGGCAGACGGAAACCGAAGAGATTCATGTGAGAATGGAGAGCGAAGAGTACAAGAAGAATGAAATCCAAAAGGGTTCATCCAGGTAATTTTTATTTTAGTAATTCTACTTTATTGACAAGACTATGTTAAGTGAGTGTAGAAATTCATTCATTTAGTATTTTAGTACAAATCACTCAGGTATTTAGCTCGGACTTAATGTTTTTTGATAATATTTGAGTAGTATTTTAGTAGTATTTGAGTAATATGTGAGAGTAGTCTTAACTAAATATCACAAGTTCACTCAATATTATCATAATAATGTCAGAATAACAACGAAATAAAATCTGAATTTTAATAATAATATCAAACTAACACCACATAATACTACTAAAATATTACATGAATATTACTTAAATAATATTGTATTAATACCTGAGCAATACCTGAATAAGATTGAATAAAACCTGAATTTTAATAATAATATCAAACTAACACAACATAATACAACTGAAATAATACCAAAATAAACATAAATAATACTATAATGATTTCATTTATAATACATTATTATTTTTAATAATATCAACTAACACCAAATAACATCTAAATAATTCTATAAAAAATACCTGAGTGATACCATAATAATGCTTAAGTATTAGCAAAATAATCTCAAAATAAAACAAGTTTACCTAACCCGTTTTTTTCTAAACACCTTAACAAAAAGTAAATAACAACTTAATAATGACTGTATGACCCCTACTATTTTTTTCATTATTTTGTTTTATGTAGGTTTGTGAACCCAAGGTCCATGAGCTGTAAATGTCGGTCGTCCGTAGTGAGAGATGTGTTCGATAAGGTCAGACCCGTTATATCTGAAGACATCAGGAATGAGCTGAAAATGATGAATGTTAATCTGTTTTTTTGCGCTATTAATCAAGCTAAATCACTCTAAAGTGTTTAGAGATGAGAGAAGCAATAATCCGTAGGTGTGTTTTTTTCCTCACTTAAATTCGTTAAATTCAACTAACAAACAGATTTAATTAATCGAAGTTTTACGTCGAATTTCATTCAAGACTAAGACAAAATTAAAGCTTAAGTTGACAAACATGTTTTGAAATAAATTACAATAATGCTAGAGAGAGAGAGTACATTAAAGATTGATGAGAGAGACTAGCGGCTCGGTGGATGGAGAATTAAGCCAAGAAGCCAGAGGAAAAAGGAGGCTAGAGCCACCCAAACAGGAAAACCACAAGTCCGGCTAAGATAGTGAGAAGTGGGGGATCAGATCTAGACAAACTACTGTTGTTGTTGTTGCTTGTGCGCTCCTTGCTGGCCTTGGAATCAGGTGGGTTGGAACCAGAAGCAGATAGATTCAGAACACCATGAACACCATATTTCTTCAGTTGTAATCTTGTAGCTTTTGCAAGTTTGAATAAAATATCATTGAAAATATCATTTTTTACTTTTTAAAATTGAAATAATGAGTTTCATGGATGAGTTTATGACACCAAAGTGATACAAATTTCAATATAAAAGTTTAGGTGTGATATACGCACACACATAATAATTGTGTGGAATGTATGTAAATTTCCCATTTTTATTTTTTTTTTGCCCCAATTCTAAGAGGACTAATAAGGGTTTAATTTTCTTAAGTTTATAATATACCAACTAATTAATTTTGATTAGGATAGATTAGATCAATAAAAACTCCATTTAAATTAAATTTTAGGAATCATGTTTTGGTTCACGAGATAAATTACATCTTGGTAGGAATTGATCTGTTTGATGATGGGGTAATTTGGGACTACATGTTTATGCATGTTTTTTTTAGTGCTGATTTTAATGCTCTTATTTGCACGTTTTCAATTGTTTAAATGCACATATTGTAGGGCCTTTAAGCTAACTTTATTAGGGGCATTATCTTTAATGTTTTATAGTAGATTCTTAAATGTTTGTTGGTTGAGGGTCCTATTTTTTACATTCAATTATTTGTTATAAATACATTAGAAGATCTCTTATAATATTCATAATGAAATATCAAATTATATAGGTGATTCTGCCTAATTTATTGCTGAAAAAATTTATGTATATTAAATTATTTCCTGTAGTGACAAAGTCTAATTTTTATTCACATTACTTCGGTTGAATTTAATAAATTTAATCCTAGTAACTCATATTTTGATATGTAAATAAAAATCATATTGTTTACGAAATAATTGTTTTAAAATTATGTTTTTGTTTAGTGGTTTGTAGGTCAAAACTCTTTTCAATATTAACTAGCTGAACAGATGAGCCCACAAAGTGATTATTCTATTAGAAATCAATGATTTTCTATGATTTAGTGTTTACCTTCTAGATTTTAACGTGTCATGATAAAATCGATTGTAGATATGAAAACTACTATAAAATAGAATAACAAACATTTGATGGATGAAATTTAGAGATGTTAGATTATATCTGATATGGTAGCATATATAGATGTTTGAAGGAGATTTCATTATTTACAATTTATCATATACAATGATCATGAAAATCGTTGTATTAAAAATCATCTTTGAATATGTGAAACTTTTCTGTTATACAATGTAATATTATGTTAATCTGAAATATATATTATGCAGCTATAACATACGAGATTGTATCTTTTTTATTGTTCATGTTGCATGTCCTAATAACTTATTGTATATTTTAATATATTGATCTTATTTGTTAAGTTTTAGATAGCTTGAGTCTAAAGGCCCAATACTATACTCTATAGAAGAAAGGTGTAGATATGAATTATATTCAAGTCATTAAAGATACGTATGGTAGAGTTGTTACTTGGGTTCGAACAGAAGGAGGATTGACCAAATATTTCCCTACTTCGGTTGTATTACATCAGGGTTCAGCCTTAAGCCCATATCTTTTTGCTTTAGTTATGAATGCTCTTACCAGACATTTATAGGAGGATTTACCTTGGTGTATGCTTTTCACTGATGATATCCTTCTAGTCGATAAGGCTAGAGAGAAAACTCAAGAAAAACTTGAATTATGGACGTGTACATTGAAGTCTAAAAGTCTTCATTTGAGTAAAACTAAAATTGAATATATGGAATGTAATTTTATTAGTAGTAGCTCTAGTCATAGAGTTGTAACTATGGGTGATCAAATTATTAAAAGGTGTAAACGCTTTAGATATCTCGGGTCTATTGTTCAAAGTGATGGTGATATAGATGGAGATGCATTTAGTAGAATTCATGTTAGTTGGTTTAAGTAGAGAAATGCTTCGGCCCTCTTGTGTATTAGAAAAGTACCGCTTAGACTGAAATAAAAATTTTATAAGATGGTGGTGAGACCCGCAATGCTCTATGGCATTGAATGTTGGCCTAGGAGAGTAGATATTTTAGATTGACTTATGTTATGAAGGGCAGAGGTAGACCTAGAAAGACTTCGGCATGGGCATATTGTATGAAAAATGATCTAAATTTGTTAGAATTAAATGAAAAAATAACACTCAATAAGACGCAATGGAGAAAAAGGATTCATGCAGACGACCCCACTTAGTGGGATAAAGGCTTCTTCTTGTTGTTGTTGTTGATTTTATTTGTTAAGTTTGAATTATCATACTCGCTCATTATATTTTTTTCTCTTTGCGGTCATGCTACAGTGTTTGTTGGACAACACTACAAGAGCAGACCTTCCAATACTATTCTTTCATTTGGTATTTTTGAGTTTATAGTATTTTATATTTCTATAGTGTTTCCGTAGTTCGTGTATGTGCTTATTGCTTTCACGTTCTTTTCTCATTAGTCATTTTTTATTATTTCTTAATTGTATTAGTATATGAACTCGATAAGGCTAGAGAGAAAACTCAAGAAAAACTTGAATTATGGACGTGTACATTGAAGTCTAAAAGTCTTCATTTGAGTAAAACTAAAATTGAATATATGGAATGTAATTTTATTAGTAGTAGCTCTAGTCATAGAGTTGTAACTATGGGTGATCAAATTATTAAAAGGTGTAAACGCTTTAGATATCTCGGGTCTATTGTTCAAAGTGATGGTGATATAGATGGAGATGCATTTAGTAGAATTCATGTTAGTTGGTTTAAGTAGAGAAATGCTTCGGCCCTCTTGTGTATTAGAAAAGTACCGCTTAGACTGAAATAAAAATTTTATAAGATGGTGGTGAGACCCGCAATGCTCTATGGCATTGAATGTTGGCCTCTAAAAGAGAAACATAAAACTAAGTTAAGTGTTGCTGAGTTGAGAATGCTTAGGTCGATGAGTGGCTTTACACTTAGAGACAAGATGTGAAATAAATATATCTGTGATAGGGTTGGTGTAGGTCCAGTGGCAGACAAAATTAGAGAAAGTCGTCTTAGATGGTTTAATCATATTAAACGTCGGCGATCTGATGATCTGATTAGGAGAGTAGATATTTTAGATTGACTTATGTTATGAAGGGCAGAGGTAGACCTAGAAAGACTTCGGCATGGGCATATTGTAAGAAAAATGATCTAAATTTGTTAGAATTAAATGAAAAATAACACTCAATAAGACGCAATGGAGAAAAAGGATTCATGCAGACGACCCCACTTAGTGGGATAAAGGCTTCTTCTTCTTGTTGTTGTTGATTTTATTTGTTAAGTTTGAATTATCATACTCGCTCATTATATTTTTTTCTCTTTGCGGTCATGCTACAGTGTTTGTTGGACAACACTACAAGAGCAGACCTTCCAATACTATTCTTTCATTTGGTATTTTTGAGTTTATAGTATTTAATATTGTTGACCTCACTTTTGGTGCTTATCGCTTTCACTTTCTTTTCTCATTAGTCATTTTTATTATTTCTTAATTGTATTAGTATATGAACTCTTTTAATGCAATAAATTATTATGTGCCCATTTTTTTGCTTATTCTTACTATTTATAGTTGTATATATGAATGTGTTTTCTACTTAGTATAAGAAAGGGTTGATTCGATCTCCTTTTAAAACTTATTTCAGGAGTTGAGATCAACTCGTTTAGCGCAATCATATTGTCGTGGTGAAATGCCTTCTAAACCCAAGTGTGACACTTATAATCCACCAAGTAAAGCCGAAAATAACAAATCAAAAGCCCACAAGCAAGAAGCATACTCCTGAATTTACAAAGCATTTCTAAGAATTGGTTTATTTCCCCCACTTTAAACATTACAAATGTGACAAACAGAGCTAGCACTGGATGCCCATCTTCATAAAATTCTACTATTTATTTCCTTCTATATGATATCAGTATATATGAAGCTAATAAAAAAGTTATTCGCTTCCACATTATCATTCATATATTTCAGCAACTGCAACAACAAATGGAGTCCTGATTTAGCACAAATCAAGTTAATTTTCTTGATTATACATGTTGGAAGTGATAAGAGATCTAACCAAGAAGGCCAGAAAGCTCTAAATACAGTATTTCATAACTTGCAGCCTCTCAGTCGTGGCCAATAATCTAGTTTTCCAACAAGTTAAAATTTAATTTGAGAACGCCTGCAAAGTCAATCACACGAAACCAGATTATGAAAAAGGTACCTTTAAGGAAGCAGATATAGCTTTTATGTGCATTAACGCAAAATCCAGTTAGATTTTAAAAGTTACTTTTACAGGAGTTAGGATAGCAAGTGTTGTCATCGTAATTTAGCAAAAGATAAGGAGACTGGTGAAACATTCAGCATCAAGTCTATTAAGAAGGTAGTTCCAGTTAACAATAGTCGACAACATTTCTACTCCAATACTAATTAATGTTCTGCAAAAGTAATCCATATTTCTTTTTCGTTCTTCCGTAAGAAAATCATAGTAATATGATAGAAATTTACATCAATAGTTTAATTTAGGTTTATTCCGACACAGATTACCTTCCGAGGTATCGAGAGGGTGAAAGGCAAGCGAAATGTTGGAGGGGATGAGCTTCTATAGGATCAGATGAACCTCGCCGTAACCCTAATACGGAAATTCCTGGACCACAGTAAATAGCCGACATCTGGTGCTTGGAGGGAAAACAGAGAAGCGAAACGAGGGGGTAGAAGAGCGAAGGGCCGCTTGGAAGTCGGAAAGGATAAAAATTATTATAATAAAGTTTAGGGGGATTTACTTAAAATTTACCTGAAATATCAGTATTTATGAAGCAACATGCCACCTCCCAAAAAAGCTTTTTTGAGTGGTGGACACCTCCCAAAAGAGCCCTTCTGAGTGGTGGGCAGCCCATGACTTAAATAGTATTTTTCGGTCATACACCTGACCAATGTGAGACTTTTTTGTCCGTGACATTCTCCTCCACCCAATCACGTGTTGCCCTCATCACGGATCGGCTCCACCACTTGACCATGGAGAGTCCACACACCTGACAGACAATAATCTGCTCTGATACCACTTGTCACATCCCAAAAGAGCCCTTCTGAGTGGTGGGCAACCCAAGACTTAAATATTGTTTTTCAGTCATACACCTACCCGATGTAGGACTTTTGGTCCGTAACAAACCACTCTTTTATATATTTTTAAAAATTAACTCTCAGACATCAAGAAATGTAAGAATCCCAAATGATTGGGATCAAATTCTTGCCCATGAAAAACTATGAAATTGGCAAAAGAATTTTTATACATATTTTTTCAGTTTATCAGTGATATGTCATCAATAAATTTTCATCGTTTTGCACAAATATCATTATTTTTTGTACAAAAAATATTCTAATTCCAATTAAAATTTATCATGAACTTTGAGTTCAACAAATTTACAGTCAAACTGACCAACCCAATGAGGCGTACCCAATGATGCCAAAATTAGTCCAGTCTGAGTTAAATCAAGCCCATATCAAAATATTAAATTAATTTTTGAAGTTTTCAAAACTTCGTTGAAAGTTCAAATGGATTTCAAATCTGACAAACTTGCAATCGAATCAAGTTTATCAACGAAATGAATCCAACAAGCCCTATGTTACTCAATTTTGACATCCTTAAGGAATTCAAGATTGATAGAGTGTTCTAGATTATTTTCTTATTTGCGGGAGGTCTCTTCTAGATTTTATAAATAGTGTCATACCCTCTTCATGAAGGAGAACGAAAGATTAGCGCTTGAGTTAGAGAAAGACTGATGCTTTGAGAAGAACGAGCTGAAGTACAGCATTTTGCAGTAATGATCTTATGAATGTTTCTTACTTTTACAGTCGTCGAACGCTATCTATCTCTGCTCACAAGCCACCGTCGATCACAATCGGCCACTACTGCTTCTTGCGATAAAGCGTCTTGTAGAATCATAGTGTGTGTTATGGTATCCTAGCTAGGGTTGTGACATTGGCTTGAAGATCATAAATAGCTCGAAAATTTAATCAAAATTTACCTCAGATCGAAATAGGCTCAAAATATTTGAGCCAAGCTACGAGCCAAATGAAAAGATCAAATTTATTTCAATTTGATTTCTATTTGGACTCAACTCGGATATAAATCAGATCGATTTATAAATTAGATCGAACCTCAAAGCGTTGATGTCGCTTTTGCGTGAGATCGACGATGGATCTTGCTTGAATCACGAATAACCAAAGTTGGCCCTATTTTGAAGCATTTTATCCTATATTCCTAATTCCTATTCCACAAACCACACTTAAGCACCACATGAAGCCCTAACGTTTTGGTATCTTCCTCTCTCATCTCTACTCTCTTGTAAAGGAGCCCTCTCTCTCTCTCTCTCTTTCTCATCCTCAGCCTCTCCAGGCTCTCACTTCTCAATCTCTCTTCGGTTGCTGGCAGGATTTCAAGTGTTGTGTGTGTCAACATTGGTATCATGCGATTTTTTCTGTGTGTCGTGTGTGATATTTGGCCTGGTGAACTCATAATATTCTTTTATGTATTGGAAGTCACGATGATCATCTTTTTTTTTTAATTGGAATTTAGGGTTTCTATTTTTTCTATATATTTTTTTGTTTGCTTTGGTATTTTGGACTAGTTCTTATCAAATGTAATTTTCTTTCTGTGACATTAATCAACCATTTTTGGTAAGGTGCTGCGTGTAAGACTTCTTCAGGTGTTCTTCAGCATGTTCATGGTGAAGCGACAAAAGTTGAAGAAAAAAGTTTCTGGGATCTCGGCATGTGTTATTCGCGTCAGATAGGAGAAAAAAGATTATGGAGCATCTTGTAAGTTTCTTTGTGTGAGCGTGGAGAAGAAACTTGTGTGAGCTTTTTTGTAAAACTATTTGATTTTTATAGTAAATTTGTGGTGGTGTGGCCCCATGATTTTTTTCCGTTCTCGGGTTTTTCCATGTCAAATTCTAGTGTGCTTTTCTGGTTGATTTAATTTTTTGCTTCTGTGCTTAAATTTATTGTTTCAGTTTTTTTGATTCCCATGATTATCTTCTCACATAAGAATTGGATGTTATGTATGTAAATGCCCCTTATTTTTATTATGTCTTAGAATGGCTGGATCTATTATGGCAAATTTAGTAATGATGCAGAAGAGAAATATGGGAAATATGGGAAATATGGGAGTTGGACTTGGGAGGAGGACAATGCGAAATAGTCTGAGAATGAATCCACAAGAGAGTGACCAAGCACCCAATGGGAACATATGAAACATGCACATGAACTTCTTCCACATGCAAAAATGGAGATCCCTGCTGCACTATATCATAAGCGCCGCCATTTTTGTATTAAGTAGAGTTTAAACTATGCATAATTTCTAAAGACGCCAACTGCAATAAACGTTCAACATACAAT